>NW_015177033.1:237332-252096 GCF_001447785.1 Gekko japonicus | reverse complement strand
TGCTGAGTTGTTCCACTGCTGCCCCCAATGCTGCCCTCCACAGGATCCACCCCTCAAATCTCCAGAGCTGGGAACCCTACTTTCCCCTCAGTGCCTGTTGCTAGGCAACTAAGCTTGGTTTTGTCAGGAAAAGGCCCTTTCCACACCTATTTTGTCCTTTGGAAGAAAACTCATTGTGGCCAGTCCTAACTTCGGTTGCCAGATCCAGGTAGAGAGATTCTGTATCTAAGGAAGCCAGCCTAAGGAAGCCAGAGTCTGGGGAGGGGAGAGGCTTCAGCTGAACAGAATGCTATAGAGGCCACCTTCCAAAGCAGTTAATTTTCTCGGGGGTGGGAAGAGATCTGTTGTCTGGAGTTCAGTTGTGATACCTGGTGATCTTCAGGCTCCACTTGGAGGTTGGCTACCCTAGGTGTAACAGTCAGCGCTTCAGAGCAGGCTCTCCTAGACCCAGGTTCTTGCTGTGGAAGCTGACTGGGTGATTTTGGACCAGTCACAGACTTCCAGCCTAACCTACCTCACAGGGTTGTTGTGCAAGTCAAAAGGGGGAGAGGAGAATGATGTAAGCTGCTTTGGTCCCCATTACAGAGAAAGACTACTTTTCCTCCTGGGAAACCATTGTTGCCAAACTCCAGGTGAGGGCTGGAGATCACTTAGAATTACAACGGCTCTCCAGATGGCAGAGATAAGTTCCCCTGAAGAAAATGGTGAACTCTGTATCCTTATACTCTGCTGAGACAGGCAATGTGATGTGGTAGTCAGGGCTTCAGAGCATGGTAGAGGCTGCAGGTGTGGGGGGGGGGAGATGGAAAGCTGAAAAGTATGGGGGAAATAAAAGTAGGTTGATACTTGGCTGGGAAGGAAATAGGGTTGCCAACTCCAGGTGGGAAATTCCTGGAGATTTGAGGGATGGAGCCTGGAGAAGGTGAGGTTTGAAGAGGGGTGGGACCTCAGGTACAATGCCATAGACTCTACCCTCCCAACCAGCCATTTCCTCCTGGGTAACAATTGTTGCCAATCTCCAGGTGAGGGCTGGATATCACTCAAAATTACAACTGCTCTCCAGGAGGGAGGGCAGAAGTCAGCTGAAGTCAGAGGGGCAGATAATGGTAGGTTGATGATTAGCTGGGAAGGAGATGGAGTTGCCACCTCCAGGTTGGGAAATTCCTGGGGAGTTGAGGGGTGGAGCCTGGACAGCATGGGGTTTGAGGAGGGGATTGTTGTCAATCTCCAGGTGAGGGTTGAAGATCACTCAAAATTACAACTCCTCTTCAGGTAGCAGAGATCAGTTCCTCTGGAGAAAATTGTTGCTGAGTGCACAAGGCCAGGGTACTCGCCCAGAGCCTCTTTCTAGAGTTCGTTGTATTTATTTCCACAACGGGGCTTATTCCTAGTCATATATAAACATATATGAAGCTGCCTTACAGAATCAGACTATTGGTCCATCACAATCAGTACTGTCTACTCAGACTGAGAGTGACTTTCCTGGATTTCAGGCAGAAGTCTTTCAGATCTCCAACTACCTGAGCCTTTCAGCTGTAGATACCAGGGATTGAACCTGGGACCATCTGCATGCCAAGCAGATGCTCTGCCACTGGGCCATAGCTCCTCCCCATGTATAACAGTAGGTTTCCCAAAGAATATTCCACTGTAGTCTGTCAAAGAGCCAAAATCCATGATGTGATAGATACAGGTGGGTAGCCATGTTAGTCTGAAGCAGCAGAACAAAGTTTGAGTCCAGTGGCACCTTTAAGACCAACAAAATATTATTCAAGGTATAAGCTTTTGTGTGCAAGCGTACATATCTGAAGAAGTGTGCTTGCACACAAAAGCTTATACATTGAATAATATTTTGTTAGTCTTAAAGGTGCCACTGGACTCAAACTTTGTTCTGTTTCAATGATGTGATAGGTTACTTTGCAGCTTGGAATATGAGATGTGTTAGTTTCCTGATATGGTCTTCTGATTAATCTTCCTGATTAATAAATCTCTCTGAGAGAAAACCCTACTTCATCTGGGTGAATATAATCTTTAGTGGATCTAGCAGGGTCGGCCCTAGTTAGTATTTTAATGGTAGGCCACCAGGCCCATAGCTATGGTGGGGCTTTTGGGGGCCCCACAAGAATTTATTCTGTAAATGCTTTTTTCAATCTTTTTTTTTAAATTAAAGGTGTACACTCCTTTAAGCAGAGTGGGGTGCTGTAGTTGATTACTTCCTGCAGTGAGCAAGGGGGTTGGAGTTGGTGATCTCTAGGATCCCCTTCTAACTCTGTGTCAAGACACTGGTCTCCTTTAAGAGAGTTTTTTTGATTATAGGAGTCATCACCCCCACCTGCCAGCTTGTTATTAGAATTGTTGCATAGGATGGCAGAAGTGGTTAACTTGCTGCAGCTGAGAACTGTCATCTAAAATGGTTGACAGCTTGCAGTTTAGAGAGCTATCCTGGTAACAGCTTTCTATTAGCTAAATGGTTAAGAACACCTATGTAGAACAGACAGCTTGAGAAGACTCAAATAGAGAAGAGACTGCCTCGAAGCTCTCTTCAATTTCTACCCTGCAGCTATGCTTCCAGAGACTCTGCTAATCAGGAATAATGATAGGAATGCCTATCAGAGCTACACGCCCTGATAGGAAAAATAGCAAGTAGAATAGCCAGCTAGGTTTTTTGTTTTGGTCTGCATTCCTTGCTGAACTGTATACATTCTTTTCCCTATCGATGTGCTGTTTGTCCTTTGTTTTTGTAAATAGTTTGATGTTCTTTTCATACAAATTAAAGTGAGTTTACTGGCCAAACCCAGATAAGTATTTCCATCTACCAGAAAATTTATTCTCCCCCCCCCCCTGCTATTGTCATACTCTGGGACAGATAAGTATTTCCAGTGCCACGCCTACCATCTACCAGAAAATTTATTCTCCCCCCCCTTCTCAGCCTGCTATTGTCATAAGTCCATTGTGACTTGACAGTACTTTACACACACACACATAAGTGTAGAAGTAAATATTTTCACAGGGATTTAACAGGGATTTTAATTGGGTGCCATGTTTTTTAGGTTTTAACGTGGGGACCTTTAATAAAATGTTGTGGATTTTTGCCTAAGCTACCCTCCCTGTAGGAGGATTTTTCCCATCCAGCCACCCACCGCCGCTGCCATTGCCTCAGTCTTGTTACTCAGCTGCTAAGTGGAGAGGAAAAGAAGAAGAATTGGACATGTACCCCACCCTTCACTTGGAGTCTCAGAGTGGCTTACAGTGTCCTTCCCTTCCTCTCCCCACAACTCCCTGTGAGGTAGGTGGGGCTGAGAGAACTCTGAGAGAACTGCTCGTGAGAGAACAGCTCTGAGAGAATTGTGACTCACCCAAGGTCACCCAGCTGGCTGCATGTGGAGGAGTGGGGAATCAAACTCAGTTCTCCAGATTAGAGTCCACCACTCCTAACCACTACACCAAACTGGGAATGGTGGCTAAGGCGATGCTGCTAGAGGCAGCTGGGTGGTGGGCAAGGCTTCTTGCCTGAGTCACCCTCCCTGACTCTCTTCTTGGAACATAGAGGGTGAGGCGGCGGCTGCTGCTTCTATGTGTGGGGAGGAGTAGGCTCCTGGTTCTTTTCCTCTCCCTCTCTGCAGCAGTAGTGTTGTTTTAGATGCCTTTTGGGGTAGGTTTAAGATTTTTCTGCAAACCCAGGGTATCTCCAAGTTTTGAGAAAAATCTACCCTCTTCAGTGTGGCTCCAGTCTGTGGATATAAGTATCCACAGATGGGGGCACTCATATGTTAGAATATTTGATGATATTGTGACTCTATAAGCTATTTTCCATGTAGCATTAATAGGGTGAATAATTGAGCTTGACCTTTTTCTTAAGCTCAGTAGGAAACAGTAAACTTTCAGGATGTTTCTGTTTTAAGGACTGTAATTAAAATAATAAGCACTTTGATTATTCACTTGTTTTAAAATGTTTTAAATGTTTTTATGTGGATTTTATGGTACCTTGTGCAGATTAATGTAAAGTGCCCTGAGCCTGTTCGCGGGGAGGGTGGGATCTAAATGGAAGTAATAAATAAATAAATAAGCTCTTAAGGTGATTATACTCCTGTGATAGTCTTCTATATCTAAAAAAACCCCAATACTCTACTTAGATAGGTTTGTTGTTGTATACGAATTGGTAAAATTTCCTGCAAAGGCCTTTATTCCTCCTAACTACCAATTTTTGGTTTGTACCTTACCTGATTATCAAAATTATGCTTTTATTGCTTTTCTAAGAAATTTTCTAGAATGATGCCAAGATATTTCTGAATTTAAAGTATTTATTTAAAATAAAATGGTTTAATACACACTTGTGTTCATTCTAATTTGCTTGTTTCTAACCCTCCTTTATCATCATCTTCAGAAAGTAGTAAACAGTGCAATTCTAAGCAGAGTTACACCTTTATAAATTCATTGACTTTAAAAGGCTTAGAAAGGGTTAGCTTGTTTAGGATTGCAGTGTAAAGAAAGCATCTTAAACTTCTACCTTCATATTTGCTTCTGTTTATGTTACTGCACATGAGTAGTCCTGAATTCTTCTTGATAAGAAATGGAAGTGTGAACTAGACAATATGAGAAACACAACTTTTTTGCCATTTTTGAGATCATGGCAGCATTACTCCAGTCAGCAGAATCACAGGAATCATTTTGGTCTGCACTAGGAAACACAGAACAGGAATTTGAGAGATGATCTGTGTTGGGGGCCAAGGAATGCTGAAAGTCTCAGTGAGGAAAGGATATATCATATTGGAAGTCTGGAAGGAGCTGAAGAACTGAGAGGCAGCAGGAAGGAGGACTAATGTTAGACGCAGTTTCTGATGAGTTTTTAAAATCATACTTGAAGGTATGTATGTATGTATGTACTTGAGTATGTTTAAATAGCCAGCATAGGATCTTGGCTAGCATGCCAGAATATGACTGGGTAGACCTGGGCTAAATTCGCTAAATCTGCCATGACACTCACCAGTTGCTCTCTGTTAGCTGAACCTACCTCACAGGGCTGTCATGACGTTAAAATGGAGGAGGGGAAGTCATGCATGCCATCCTGAAGTACATAGATGAAGGCGGGATAAAAACAGAAAAAACTGACCATTCTTAAAATATTTGTAAGCAGCCTTGCACCTTCAGGACAGAAAAAGATAAAACCCCAGTCCACCTGTGATGCAAAGTTGTATTCTGCTCTGTGTGCTTCATCTGGAAAGCAGAGCATAACCTCTAGAAATAAATAATTCTCAGTGGTCAGCCAGATTCACCCCTCCATGAATGTGTGATTATCAGATCTAGAAATGGTACAGTGCATGATGTATGTTGCCAAAGTCCTGGTGCAGCGATCTCTTGAAGGTTGAACTTTCAGCATGTCACCCACACAGTGTTTCCACTCATCCCACCACTTTGGGATTCCAAGTGCACTCCAATGTATTTGCCTGACAGATTAATGCACTGACTAAAGCAGCTTATTAAAACATTGTTAAATAAAGTGTAGTTTGGGGATTTCCTAATGTGAGTATGATTTTCTGAATTACTTGAACACTAAAGTTTTTTTTCCCACTGTAACATTTCCCCAGACATCCAAGCAAAGAGCATACTTTCAGTTTTAATTTGTAATTCTTGAGCATCACAAGGTTGTTTGAAAGGAATAAAGTCCCACTAAGTAGCACTGTCTGATGACTCTATTCAAGTCATCTCTAAACTGTAGTGGTAAGCAAATGAACACCACAGGGCATGTATTAGTGAACCGAATGACAGCTGGACAAGGAGAGCGAAATGCTCCCACCTACTGTGCAATATAGATGAGAACAAAGAGATGCAGATTAATGGAAAACAGGCTGCAAGAGACAGGTGGAGGTGAAGGGTAACTAAGGCTGCAATTCCATGCAGTTTCCTGAAAGAAAGCTCCACTGAGCACAGTTGGACTTACTCCTGAGTAAACATGCATAGGATCCGGTTTAATGTGTAATTATTCCACACAAATTCAGCATAAAACAAGAATTCCTGGAAAAAGTAAGGCCCATGAAATGGCACAGAAAAAATCCAAGTCTGACTCAACATCCTAGTTGACTTGGGAGAAGCTGTGCAAGATCGGCTGAATCTGAAATGCATGCAGATGAATAGGGACTGAACACTTGTGTCTTGTGGCCTATGGGTATCAAATATATTTATGTAAATACGTAAGTGTTGGCAAGTTGCAAACCAACTTGTGGCAACTCCAGAAAGGGGCTTTCCAGGCAAGTGAGAACGCAGAGGTGGTTTCCTATTGACCTTTCTCTTCAAAGATATCCTTGGTGATCTTCCACCCAGTTGCCAACCCTACTTAGCTGCCGAGATCTGATGAAATCAGGCTATACTGCCTTCTCTTCTATCAGAAAGATAGATAGATGATAGATAGATATATATAGATATTGAGATATATTTAGCACCTTAAAATTCAATGCCTTGATGGCTGATAATATCTTAAGACTCAATCTGTATTTGGTACCTTTGCTCTGAAGATTCAGCTTTTTAAAAGTATCTTAACCAACTTTATTTAAAAACAAACATCACTGAATGAGACACTCCCTCTCACTGGGAGATAAAAGGACTGTATTCAATATGTACAGATCCCAGACACTGGGTGTATTATGTATTCCACCCCGACCCTGTGTAGGCAGCAAGCGTATTTTAGCTCACCTGTGGAGCCAGATGGACCCAATGCGGCTCCAGATGGCTCTGTGGGATCCGATGCCCCCTGGCGGCTCATTGGATGAGCTTGTAGAGGACTGGCATAGCTGACTCTCCACAGCCATTGATGAGATCGCTCCCTGGCGTCCTCTGTGCTCCCGCTCTAGGCTCGCACTTTGGTTTACACAGGAGCTGTGGCTCATGAAGTGAGAGCTGAGACAGCTAGAGAGACGGTGGCGCCGCGCTCGAGATGAAGCCACAAGAGCATCTTATAGGAGGTTTATGAGATCCTATGAGATGGCAGTCAAAGCCGTGAAGAGAGAGTACTATGCGGCTATGATTGCATCTGCGAGCTCACACCCAGCCCAATTGTTTAGAACAATTCGGTCTATAACTGTTCTGCCACAGGGCAGACCAGACGCTAGGGAATTGGAAATTGGCTGTGAGGCATTTGCGAGCTATTTCATGGATAAAGTCTTGTCGCTCCGCCGCGACCTCCCCGCCACAGTTGAAACAGTGAGTGAGCTTGAGGCTCCATGCATGTCTTCAATTTCAGTTTTGGAACATTTCACCCACTTAGCCTGGATGAAGTTGACAGATTGCTATCAATGGTACATCTAACCACGTGCAGCTTTGATCCGTGCCCTTCTTGGCTTATTAAAGCTGGCCATGAAGGGTCTTGAGGTGCCCTAAGGGAAATTATCAACAAGATCCTCTTAGAGGGGCTGTTCCCGGGGACATTCAAGGAAGTGATGGTCCTCCCTCTGCTAAAAAAACCATCTCTGGACCCGGCCGAATTGACTAACTATTGGCCGGTTTCCAATTTGCCCTATTTAATTGAGAGGGCGGTGGTGATACAGTTCCAGGGCTTTATGGGTGAAACTTCCATGTTAGATCCCTTCCAGTATGGCTTTCACTCGGGACACGGGATGGAGACAGCACTGGTCGCCCTCACAGATTACCTCCGGATGAATCTGGATCGGGGTGGTTCGGTGGTACCGTTGTTGTTGGACCTGTTGGCTGCGTTCAACATGGTTGACCATCAGTTGCTGACCCACCACCTCACCGACATGGGAATTCAGGGACTTGTCTTATAGTGGCTCATTTCATTTCTCCAAGGTCAAGGACAAAGAGTGGTACTAGGGGAACAGCAGTTCAGGAGGTACCTGCTGGAGTATGGAGTGCCTCAAGGGGCAGTGCTTTCCCCGATGCTATTCAACATCTATATGCGCCCCCTTGTCCAGATTGCCCGGAGGCATGGGCTGGGATGTCACCAGTACACTGATGACACCCAGCTCTATCTGATGTTGGGCGGCCGGTCAGACTCCAAACCGGAAGATCTGGACCGGGCACTACAAGCCGTGGCTGGTTGGCTTAGACTGAGCTGGTTGAAGCTGAATCCAGCAAAGACAGAGGTCCTGTGCTTGAGTCGGGGCAGTTCAGGAGTGGGGATCCCACTCCTGACCTTTGATGGGGCACCATTGTTGCCAGCGCCAGAGGTTAGGAACTTGGGAGTGCTCCTGGATGCCTCCTTAACAATGGAGGCCCAGGTAGCGGCCACTGCCAGGTCGGCCTTTTACCATCTTCAGCTGATTAGGCAGTTGGTTCCCGTCCTTGACTGCAACGACCTGGCAACAGTGATCCATGCAATGGTCACCTCGAGACTAGACTACTGTAATGCTCTCTACATGGGGCTGCCCTTGTTGCAAATTAGGAAGCTGCAGCTAGTGCAGAATGCCGTGGCCAGGATCCTGATGGGCCTTCCCAGATGGGAGCACATCCGGCCTGTGCTGAAGACATTGCACTGGCTTCCAATAGCATACCGAATTTGCTTCAAGGTGCTGGTACTTACCTTTAAAGTCCTATATGGCCAGGGTCCGACATATCTAACGGGCTTTTGAACCGCTGGGTGGGCGGGAGCTGGGACACAGGCCGGGAGCTCACTCCGGCCACGGTGGGGCTCGAACAGATATTCGGCCAGATGTTAAGGCAGGCTGCATTAACAGCCTGCGCCACCGCTCCCTGTGACATCGTGTTTTTTGTGAATTACTGCATGTATACTCTTTCAATGTAAGGACAGAGTCTTAAAAAACTTATTTCTAATATTGATGAATGGTTTTTAATGGAGGACTATGTACCTTTAATTAGCCACACCTATTGTGCTCTAATAACTATGCAAGGTTAAGGAGAGACAACGTGCTTTTCACTTTGGAGGAAGCTTTGAGCTCACTAAGAGAGACTTTTTGCAGTGTTCACTGAAAAATTTGGATAAATATTTTGGGTAAGAACTTTTCACTTTCTTGAGACTCTGTCCACTATGAGACTGCTAGTATTGTAACCTATTCTGTTTTTGCTACCTTTTATGTTAGTATTTGGCAACCTGTGCTTGGAAATATCTGTTGAATTCCCTGAGGAAGACACTGAAACAGGAGGATATCTGGACTGTTGGAGGAAGACTGAGCACTTATTCAAAATAGACTTAAAGGAATCCTCCCTCTTAAAACTTTTGTATAATTAAGGAGGACTGAATAAAGGAGTTGTGCAATATCTTTTGTGATATGTTAAGAGATCATGCTTAGATGTTTTGTATTAAGGCTTATATGATAAATAATATATGGTGAATAAATTGTAAAAATATAATACAAAAGATATTTTGTATTATTTGAGATATTTTATAATCGTCCGTAGCACGGTATTTGTTGATTTTTGGTTTTTCTATCTAACTAGCAGTATGCTCAGATCTACCATGAATCATAAATAAGATTTTCTTTTTAACTTTTGCCAAAATCTAGATGAACCAGAAACAATCTGGCAAGGGAAGCCTTCCTATTTTAAGTGACAGGTCTATATAAAACAGTTTCTACTGGGATGCAGCTAAGTTTTCAAAAAATTCAAGCCATTAAATTCAGGTCAAGAGTAAGGTAATCTCCATTTTATGTAGTGTCCTTTCCCTAGAAATCAGTCTTTACTGTTCAACATCCAGGAGAAGATTGGACAAAAGCATTGTGTACTCAGTGGCAGAAGAAACACTAGCTGATTTCTCAAGCAAACAAATAAAGAGGGTGTACTTCTGGTCACACACACACACATTCCCCTCTTTGGATGTCAGAAACAAAACAGATACATAGTCGTGATACCTACAGAAATGTGTTCACATTGAAAGCTTAAGCACAACATAGCTAGCATTCATACTCCTTTCTCAGATTCAAACTTGTATATCCATAACAAATTAGACCAATTATTACAAAGTTACCACAAATTGTGGACTTTTTTCATCCAAAGGAACTCCCCACCCAAGCTCTGCCCTTCCAATTTATCATGCTTTGGGAAGAGGGGTAAACGCAATATTATAAATTAGCCTGAAACTGAAATGTACATATCTGTAAATTGCTGAGATCTCAGTTGTTTTTGTTTTTATTAAATCAATTTGGAGGTGCGCCTTGTAAACAAATCTGCATGATCTCTGTTCTCACTAAAGAAAGAAAGAAAATGAATATTCTTCTCTGGCATTGGGGAAAAACACGATTAATCTGCAATTATGAATGATGAAATAGGGTTATTTTAATTAGATTTGGTCTATGGTCAGATCTGTCCAGAACTATGCAATTCAGTGAACAGGTATACTATCCATCTATACGTGCACAGACTCTCACCCCCTCCCAACTGCTTTACAGAAGAATAGAGGGTTCCATACAAAGCTAGCCAAGAGAATATTTAAAGCAAGTAAGTGCCTTGCTCCTTTTTCGTACAGATTATTTTATAGATTGACATTTATTTCCTTTAAAAACGTTTTAAAAATATTTCAGAGAGTAGTCATGTCTGCTGGAAATCACTTATGAGTCACAAAACATAAATCTTTACACACAGAGAACAACAGAAGAGTAATTGTAGAAGAGCAGTCAGTAGCTCAGCAAGTTTTACGCTAATGGGGAAACACCTCATTACAGCCAATTTGGGAATTCCCAGCATGGCCCATGTCACAGCTGCCTGCACTTCATTCCCACGAGGATCCTGCAAATCATAGTACATCAGGAGATGTCCGCATTGTGCCACGAACACTTGCTAATTGAACACTATTCCAGTAAGGATTATAATCCTTACCTTTGTCTTCATCTATGATCAGACAGCAGGTGAAATCAATTTACTAATCCAAAAGTGTTTCACAGTAAGACTAGCCACTGAAAGAAAATACAGTCCTGTGCAAATTTATCCAGTTATGATATATAAATGTACAAGCAGGGGACCTGCAAGAAATGTGGGAGCATCTAATTTCTCCTCCCCCCAAAACCCCCATAGCCTCTCCCCTTTCACTGCTTTCTTCTCTTATCCCCACCCACCAGCCAATCTACCTTTATCTGTTTTCCCTCCTTCTCTCTCCTGGGAAAACTCTGGCCCAGTTGTATGATGCCTGCCCCCCTCCCCATGCAGTGGAGAACCCACAAAAGACTCATGGGGCTCACCTCACTTTCCCCTGCATCTGCCACTCCACTCTTCCCCCACTCCTGGCAGCCTCCATATCCACACCTTTCTTTGCTTCCTGCTCTCCTTTCCATGCACCCACCCACCAGCCTTTTACCTGCCCCCAACTTTAGATATATTTATTATTTATAGCCTCCTTTTCTCCACAATAGGAACCCAAAGCAGATTACATCATTCTCATGTCCTCCATTCAACTGTAACCACTATACCATCCTAGCTCTTTCAGATTATGTTTAGAAAGATTACATATTTGTACATATGCATACAATGCACAGTTACATACACATGGATCTACCTTATATTAAGCCATCTATCCCAGTACTGTCTATTCTGAATGGCAGCAGTTCTCCCAGTCTCTGGCAGGGAAAGGGCTTTTTTAATACCTGCTCCCTAATATCCACCAACCAGAACAGGGTTGCCAGTTGCTTACTTACTGTCTGCCAGTAGGGGGCTCTAGGCTGCTCCCCAGGATCTTCTGGTTTAGAGTTGCCCCCGATTTCGGGGGCACCAATCCACCGCCAGCCAGATGGGCAGTGGGGGAGCCCCATCCCTAACAATCCCCACCGCACCTGACGTAATAACATCACCTGTGACATCACTGTGCCAAGCACATTGTGTGTGGATGCTCTAGCATTTGGCCAAAGATTCTATGGTCACCATAGAGCTTTTAGCCAAATGCTAGAGTGTCCCCCACATGACATGCCAGGTGACATCATCATGCCAGGCACGTTGGGCATGGTGGGGATCTTTGGGGGCAGAGCTCCCTCACCAGCCAGCTGGCCAGAGATGGATTAGGGCCCTCAAAATCAGGGGAAACCCCATCCCCACTGGGAGGATGGCAACCCTTGTTGGGTGTGCAGCAGAGGCACCGGCAACGGTGGTGGTGGAGTGGCGTCGTCGGAGCAGCAGTAGAGCGATGAAGTGGCGGAGAGTGGCCTGTGAGCGCGACATGAGTGGCGGAATCTGGCAGAGGTGAAGGTGGAGCCACGGAAGTGCGGTGGCGTGTCGGTGCGGCGGAGCCGGAAGGACATTGGTCGGAGCTGCAGCTAACATGGGCCGTGCACCGGATGGGCCCGCCTGAGGAAGCTGCTGGACCAGAAAGAGATCTGCTCCAGGACATTGGAGGTGGAATGCCAACTTCCGAGACCCATCGAAGGGAGCCAGATAGCAACAAACCCTGCTGCCGGGTGCTGGTAGGCAATCACTCCCCTCTACAATTGTGGCCCTAGTTAGGAATCAAATTGTGTGTAAACCGCTCGGAGACCCTTTGGGGTCAGAGCGATATATAAATTGAATGATTAAAAAAAAAACAACCCTAAACCAGAAAGACAAAAGAGGTTTTTCACACTAGGTTCTTTGTTGAACCTTGGCTTCTTAACTACAGCAGTCTCCTTCATCCCTTACTCACAATACTGTTGTTGCTGTCCCGTTTTTGTTTTCAGTTTTTCCTGCATGTTTCAGACCACTGCAAAAATATTCTGAAGAAACATGGGGAAAGCTCAAAGGAAAAAATACGAGAGCAACAACTGGCAAACAATACTGTTTGTAAGGGGGAGAGGGTGACTATCTACTTAAGTAGAGCTGCAATAACAACTCAGAGTAGAAAAGCTTCAAAGCCCAAACCTAGGATCTTTTGCACGCACAGCATAGACTCCACCACTGCACAGCCACCACCCCAAGGCCCACACAATTCAGACAGATAAGTGGCATAACAAATAGCCTTCCTCCGTGTCCTGTCACAATCTTTTTTAAGAGCAACATATTTAGGCTGCAATGGTCCATAAATCAGGGGTGGCCAAACTGCAGCTCAGGAGCCACATGTTGCTCTTTCACACAGTCTAATTTAATGTTAATAAAAAGCAAATTTGCATATTTTTCAATAAAAATGTGTGTGTAATATTTGTTTATGTCTTGCAGCTCTCAAACATATAACCTTTATTCTATATGGGCAGGCCTCGGATCAGGCCGGAGCGTGACAGTACGTCGCTCCAGGAGAGAGGCACCGGGGGGCGGGGTGGTCACATGGTGAAGTCCCACCCCCTTCTTCAGACCACCCTCTGCTTCCAGCCTCATTCTGTTGCAGAATGAGGAAGAAGCAGGAGGGTAAGTCGGCTCCCCTCCCCCTGGGTCTCTGCCTAGCGAGGCTGCTGGAGCAGCCTTCGCTAGGCCTCCAGGTCCCATCCCAACGGTGCACAAAGCCGCGTACCACTGGGAAAAATCTCCCCCCAGGTCTCTGCCTAGCGAGGCTGCTGGAGCAGCCTTCACTAGGTCTCTGACAGTATACTGTATTGTATCTGGGCAAGATGACAGCGAGGTATGGTTGAGTTAGATCATCCTGATCTATGGTGACAGGTAAAGCTGTCATGTGACAGTGTCACCAGGTCCAGGTTGCATCTAGGTTGCATCAGCCTAATTAATGGTCACCATGAGTCAGCACTGGACTCTGATTGGTGCCATGTTGTATATAAGGAGAACAGTCTAAATGTAAGTGTTCACACTTGTGGATAAATTTACATGCGAAGCACCTTGTTGGACAATCTTATGATTTTGGAGTCTGCAAAGGTGAATGGACTGTCTGTAGATAACTCTGTAAATAAAACCACTGTATATAGCTTCCACCAGCAACCTGAAACTGTCTTTATTCGGGCGCTTCCAATACGCCGTCAGCAGTGTGGTGCAGTGGTTAAGAGCGAAAAACTCTAATCTGGAGAATCGGGTTCGATTCTACATTCCTCCACATGAAGCCAACTGGGTGACCTTGGGTCAGTCACAGCTCTTTCAGAGCTCTCTCTGCCCCAAAAATGTCTAGCTTGCCATTTCAGTGGTGCATAACACTAAAGGGCTAGTACTTATGGATGCCAGACATTCTTCAGATTTCCTGGCTATACTACACACATTGCCATAAGATAATAATATTAACCCAAACTTCCCAGATAGATAGGAGTGGTTTTTTAAATGCTGGGAACGGATGATGGAAAATCACCAAGTCAGTGGCACAAGGTAGTTAGAAGTGAACTTCTTGGATGCATTTTCTGGGATGGAATGGATTTAACACAGGCCAAAATGTATAATGGGAGGACAGAAAGTCCTACAGAGGCAATAAAAATTTTAAGTATTTTATTTTCCCCCCTATATGCTGTATATGGAGAGATTGTGTGTGTGCCTATATATATGAATAATACACACAACACGTTCCTTTTTAAAAAAATACTTTTTATTGCTTTTCTTCCTACACACTACAAAGACTATACCCTACAAAACTAAAACTACAGGGAGAGTAACAAGAACCTCTGATAAGCTAATCAAATGCTTTAAGTATATGTCTACATGCTAAAAATTTCATTCAATTCTTTAAAACCTAATAAAAGTGTTCAAAAAGAAAGAACATAAAGGCATTTTTGATATATCAAATCTGGTTGAGAATATAAGTAAGTTAAATGTCAACATAGGTAATCTCAGAACTTCACTTAGATTTCTTCTTAGCTTTGGTTTTCTTCTTCTTTTGCCAGGGGAGATTTACTTAAAAAGTTTTAGGGGCTGCAACTCCTAAATCCAAATCCGAGTCAAAGATTTCACCCAAAGACACGGAAGTAGCTGTAGAAGATGAACG
>NW_015177033.1:231985-236831 GCF_001447785.1 Gekko japonicus | reverse complement strand
GGCTTTGTAAGTATGGGAGGGGGGACGTCTTCTACTTATGCTATTTTTTGATGGGGGCAGAAGGCCATGGCTTGGTCCAGGGGAGGAGGCAAATGGGACAGCGCCCTTTCAAACATCTATCACACCTCTCCGCGGATCCCTCACTTACCCCGGGAGGCGGGGGGGGCTCTTCTGCCCTCCCACAGGCTGCAGCACTCCGGCACTGGGCCAGGGAGGTGGTGGTGGGCCTCTTCTGCCCTCCCACAGGCCGCAGTGCTCTGGCGCTGGCCCGGGGAGGCGGCAGGGGGCCACAGCGCAGGGAGCTGGGAGCGGGGCTTGCTGCCACCACCATTTGTTCCGGCGCCTGGGCTCCCAGAGCAGCGCTTCGATACGCTCCGGCTCCAAAAGACCCCTGAATGTTCTCCAACTTCATTTCTCAACCTAAAATCATCCAATGAAAGTGCTATTTGTGCCACAGACCATGTCACCTGCTATTTAAAGAAATATATACTTGGAGCGCCATTCATGAATCTCCATTGTTATATCTGATAGGGGCATTTTCCAGCCAGGAAATTTAGCATAAGCTTCTGCCAGAAAGGATCATCCTAATGGGTAGCTCTGCGTATCTCACTTCTATTTGAAGCCAGTCATTCAATTGGCCCAGTATCTTGGCTTTTCTTGAGTATATAAGCAGTGGTTAACGTCTTTGCTCCCTATTTCATTCTCTGCTATGGGGCTATACATGCCTATCTGCCTGCCTGCAGAGGACACAAATATTTTTCTTGCCATACTAGGAATGCAGATGCTGCAGGGAGGGGCAGACTAAAGACCAGAGATGTGAAAGTCTAGGAAGAAAATGTGGGGGAAATCAAGAATATTTTTTCTGAGGAACACTGAAAAAAGCTGGAAAAAATATGGAAATATTTTTTCCTTAAATGAATGTGTTGCTATTAAAGACAAAATCTGCATAGCATAAAAGTCTGAGGCTGTCAGAATCCTGGTTAAATCAGTTCTCAACACCACTCACCTCGAAGCAATTTTAGTTTATTGAGACACTGAGGAATACCATACTGAACACGAGCTTTGGTAGGAAAGTGAAAGTGCGGAGATTGCAAATATATTGTGTTCAAACAAAGGCACTAAAGGTCAGGACCCAATCAACCCACTGCATTTGCCTGCCAGAAATAATTATCAACTACCCCACCACCACCAAGCACGTACCCCTCTACAGAAATAAAGCAAAACAACAGGTCTCTGCAACACAGTGTCTGGAACATCAAAGCATTTAGGAAAATGAAAATATTTGGTTTTCACACCCCTCTCCCCCTCCTCCTTCCTCTATGGCAGGCGAACTATAAAATGCATACTGAACCTGACAGAGGCCTTTTCCTCAGTTTTTCCAAAGGAAATTTTAGGGAACAGTGGAGGGGACCCCTCCCAACAATTTTTTTTTGTCATTCTGGATTAGTTAAATGCTTTCGAACTCTGGGTTTTATTCATTCAAAATGTATAGCAGTCAGTAGTTCCAGTGGAAAAACGGGGACAAGTTGGGAGGCATTGAAAAAACACCTATGACATTTTTTCTTTTAAATGAGTTTTTTAAGACAAGAGCTTTTTAGCAATAAAAAGCCTGGGGACGTTAGGAATGCCTATGGAGAAGACTCTTGAGAGTCCCTTGGACTGCAAGAAGATCAAATCAGTCAATCCTAAAAGAAATCAACCCTGACTGTTCCCTGGAAGGCCAGATACTGAAGCTGAAGCTCAAATACTTTAGCCACCAAATGAGAAGGGAGCACTCACTGGAGAAGACCCTGATGCTGGGAAAGATTGAAGGTCAAAGAAGATGGGGACGGCAAAGGATGAGATGGTTAGACAGTGTCATAGATGCAACGAACATGAAATTGAGCAAACTTCAGAGGATGGCGGAAGACAGGAAGGCCTGGCGTGATCTGGTCCATGGGGTCGCGAAGACTCGGACTCGACTGTGCGACTGAACAACAAAATGGAAAAGTCCATGTTTTCAACATGTTAAGTTAAATTGAATACCCACAATTGCTTATAGCCTTCCATATCACAGTGCAGTACAGACACAAATAATAAGGCTGTAGTCAATGGTATGAACTCTGAAATGTTCATCCAAAATTGGATGAAAAATATTAAAAAGCTACCATCCAAAACCAATGGCAATGTATTTCTAAAAAGTACAAACAACTTATAAATTTACCAGGATAGAGTGGGAAATGCTGTAAGATAACTTAAGTATCCAAGCAAGTCTTTTTCATACAACTCCTAGTTATTCTCAGATGCATACCTAATTTGGCATTATGCATCGAACTAGGTCAGGACCTCATTGAAACTAAAATTTGGTCATTGTTGTTGTTCAGTCGCACATTAGAAACTGATCCACACAGTGCTAATTGATTTTTAGGCACTGAAAAGAAAATTCACCAATTAGGTTTTTCTATTCATTTTTTTTTCTTTTGTTGGAAGAAACTGCTATCTTTCTGATAACTAAACAAAGACTGATTTAGAAATTCAAAAACGGTGTCCTCCACATCCTCATTCTTCATCTCGGGCTTTTTTGAATCTTGTAACACAACATAACCAAATGGCTAAGTACCTTCACAACCTTGATGTTCCTTTACATTGTAGAACATTTACACTAGGCCTCATTAAATGTCCTCCCCTCAAAAAAAAAAATCTCCTTTCCTGAAAGGTTGTGTAATTGTTCCTTAAATTCTCCTGACTCAATTCAACGTATCAGTTTAGACTGCCAATTTCATACAGCCACTTGGCAAGGAACTTTTGCCGCTGTTATTGATCTTTAATTCTAATGTTAATAAAGACAGAATTATCCAATATCTCTTAAACAACACCAACCCTGAAATTACAGCTTTGGTTGCTAAGTTTTGTAGCTGAAGTGATTAAAATCAAATGCAGGCTTTTAAATTGAATTGTATGTATTTTAATTGTTTTTACTATATTTTAGTGTGTTGGAATTGTTATGATACATGTTTTACTGTTCCCATTATGCCATTAAAGGTGACTGAACTGAACTGAACTTAGAGTACAATCATGTGTACTGTTCTTTGGTTGCACATGAAGGTATTTTCACATATTAATTAAACAAAATAAACTGCAGAATCTGAAAATCTGAGATAAGTAAGAAGAGGAGCTGGAAGTTATGTTATGCAAAGGTTTTACCACCATGGTGTAGGAGCAAACAACTTGGCAGAATCCCAGACTACATTCCTGAACTAAAAAACTTAAAGATATTCTGTCTTATACAGAACTGGAAAATGTTGTTTGTATAGTGGAGATGATGTCATTCTCAGCCTGACAAATAGTAGGAAATTGACAGTTCACCTTAAGAAATTGACAGTTCACCTTAAGAAATTGACAGTTCACCTTAAAATGAGCAGTGACTTGCACCCTGCCACATGTTTTGTTAGTCTAACTTGTTACTGGATTCTTGCTCTTTTCTGTTGCTACAGACAGACTAGCACAGCTACCCATCTTGATCCACCTTAAAGTGAGGCTAAGCAAAGCAACGATGTGACCCTAATAAGCCTTTACAAAACCACACACCCACTTCAAGCTAATTTCAGTGCTACCATGGCACTGTATTGCTGCAAAGATCCAGAAGAGATGTGATTCCAAGGGTCCTAGCAACTCTATTAAGGTCCCTGTTTGCTTAGTATACTACTCCTTGACTGACAGTGGAATACATTCCAGATGAGATTCTTACAGGACATTATCGTAAAACATGCCTGGACCATGTTAACCCTGATTTTGCAAGAAGAAGAGAACTCAGTTATTTTACACTTATTCTACCTTTAAGAGCCGCTAGCTTTCCAAAGCTATGGAATCAGACCAAAGTGGAATCCAACTGCAGTGGCTGGAGTCACAGAGCCTGTGTCATATACAGTCCAGACTGTTGGCAGATAGTTTGGACATGTCATATTGACCAACTGCATGTATGCTCTCCTGTTGACAAACCTTCATATGAAGAACCTAAAAACACTTGCAGTGTACAATTTCCACCACTGCCAGCAAGTTCTTTTAACCTGTAATGAGGTTAAACTGCCCAACAGTTGAAAGGACTGCAGAGGAGAAAATTTGCCATAGTGGATGTGAACCTTTAGGCATGCACTGTGTTCTCCATCAATAGGCTCCTCTAAGTTGTGAGGGGCAGGGGTCATTTCCTGCCAGAGCATGGCGGAGCGGCGCTCCAGCAGTAAGAAGCCTGGGGCACCCCCACACACACACTGGAGAAGGGAAGGGGAGTCAGGCAGACATGCCCCTCCCTTTCCCCTGAGCCTCTCCACTTTTGCAGAGAAACTTGGGGGAAGGGCGGGGTTTAAATGCCTTTCTTTCCATTTCCAGAGAAACAATTCTTGAGTTCTGGAACATTCCATGGTCTTCACTGAGTCACTATGGTTATTTTAAGTAGCACGTTGCTGTACTGGGAAGGAATAAATAGCTTCATCATCTGAAGTACACTGTGAGCCATTTTCTGCATTTCTGCTTTGCATTCTGTTCAGATTACTGGCCTTCAGTTATCTTATTATCACCTATTAATAAATCACAGATGTGACTTCTGGACAAATTCTACCCCACTATTACATCCACATCATCTCATTAAAATCAGTAGGCTTGCTCAAAGAGGAATGTTTTTGGCTGTGTTAGTAATTTCATAATCAGAAGTCTGCAAACGCAACAAGTGCATGCATGAAGATTAAAGATCATATGACCCATAGCACAGAAGGTGACAGCCATTTGCTTCTCAAGACCAAACTCTAGTCTACAAAGCAGTGTTCCTCTGTCCTGTAGCTGTTTTTCCTTCCAGAGGCAGAGTGTGATGGGG
>NW_015177033.1:225657-230725 GCF_001447785.1 Gekko japonicus | reverse complement strand
AATTCCATAGAGTCCATTGCCCGAAGCTGCCATTCTCTCTAGGAGAACTGATCTTGGAGACCTCCAGGTGCTGCCTGGAGACTGGCAATATTAAGGGGAGGGCCAGACCTATAGATCTGAGGGGTAGAGCCTGGGGAGGGCAGGGTTTGGGGTGTGGAGGGACCTCAGCAGGGTATAATTCCATAGAATCCATTGCCCAAAGCAGCCATTTTCTCCAGGAGAACTGATCTTAGAGATCTCCAGGTGCTGCCTGGAGTATAGCAATACTAAGGGAAGGGACAGACCTGTAGATCTGAGGAGTACAGCCTGGGGAGGGCAGGGTTTGGGGTGCGGAGGGACCTCAGCAGGGTACAATTCCATAGAGTCCATTGCCCGAAGCTGCCATTCTCTCTAGGAGAACTGATCTTGGAGACCTCCAGGTGCTGCTTGGAGACTGGCAATACTAAGGGGTGGGCCAGACCTGTAGATCTGAGGGGTAAAGTCTGAGGAGGGTAGAGTTTGGGGTGCGGAGAGACCTCAGCAGGGAACAATTCCATAGAGTCCGTTGCCCAAAGCAGCCATTTTCTCCAGGAGAACTGATTTTGGAGATCTCCAGGTGCTGCCTGGAGTATGGCAATACTAAGGGGAGGGCCAGACCTGTAGATCTGAGGGGTACAGCCTGGGGAGGGCAGGGTTTGGGGTGCAGAGGGACCTCAGCAGGGTACAATTCCATAGAGTCCATTGCACAAAGCAGCCATTTTTCTCCAGGAGAACTGATCTTGGAGATCTCCAGGTGCTGCCTGGAGACTGGCAATACTAAGGGGAGGGCCAGACCTGTAGATCTGATGGGTAGAGCCTGGGGACAGCAGGGTTTGGGGTGTTGAGGGATTTCAGCGGGGTATAATTCCATAGAGTCCAGGGTTTGCCCAAAGCAGCCATTGAAATATGTTGGAAATTTTCTGTAGGGGAAATGATGTGCTGTGGCTGGGAAACACGGTGATTTCTGGGAGATCTCCAGGCCCCACAGGTAGATTGGCAACTCCAGTGACCCTTTATGGGAAGATTGGGACATGTATTTTACCTCAGGACACATTCAATGACTTGCAACAACAAACTGAGGTTGCATATGCAAATGACTTCTGTGTTCCAACTCGCTACTGGGAGGAGAGGAATAGCAAACCGTTTAGAATATTGGAGGCGAGACTCAGGCAACGCAGCCAGTGGATAGGAACAGCTTCTGAGTGACAGATTAGGGAGCGAACTGATTTGGGAGCGTGTGGAATGTTCAGGAGAGTCCATGACCAAAACAGAATTATATATAAGGAGAGATTGCAAAGCAATTAGCATCAGTGGAAAGATATGCATGAGAGCAAAAGAAGAAAATGGCCAGCAGAAGAAAATTGCCAGAACATAACTTTCGACAAAATGAAAATGCCTGAAACATTATAGAGCCCCTAAATTTTATCCAAAGATTTTTAAAGTAAACTTCTTGCTGCATTTTTCTATCCTAAAATTAATCAGTTGAACATTAATCCTCAAAGCATTTCCTCCTTAATAAGAAAATCTGAAGTCCATCGCTCTACAGGGTAAATACAACAGGAACAATATGGTGTTATGGATTTCATCCAGCTGCTTGTGGCTTATGGATCACTGGAGGTGGCATGTGGATGGATCTGCTATATACAAATAGAACAATTTGGGTTTGTTTTTTTTTTTACAATAATGGTATGTGTTGTCAATTAAATAAATTATACTTGCCTTCCTATTGAGTTAATAAAAGATATTGCTGTTAATTCAAAGTTGAATTGAGTGCCTTGGTAGATTTAGCTGCATGTCTCCATGACCTTGATTTATCCAAAAATAAATTGTTGGTATTAGAAGTATCTTTCTCTTCCCAAGAGGCAAGTATTTTAACTGAGATGAAATACTAGTGTTGATAAGAAAAATGTAGGAGATCAACAGTACAATCCTAAACCGTTTCACCAGGGATCCCCAACTTTTTTTGAGCCTGTGGCCATCTTTGGAATTCTGACAAACTGAGGTGAGTGCAGCCACAAAACTGCTGCCATGGGCAGCTTACCTATAGTCATACTCTGAAGATCCTTGAGCTGTGGTGGCAGCTGCTGCTAAAGCAACATTTTAAAAAATCTGGACAGTCAATCAGATCTCCAGTGGTTAATCAGAAACCTTGCATGGCAAAAGTCCCACTTGGCCTTGACCACTTTTGGAAAGCACTTGGCAGGCACCACCAGAGGCGTGAACATGAAATTGAGCAAACTTCAGAGGATGGCGGAAGAGAGGAAGGCCCGGCGTGATCTGGTCCATGGGGTTGCGAAGAGTCGGACTCGACTGTGCGACTGAACAACAACAACAATACGTGAAAGTCCATAATGACTCCAGCCTTTATTAGCTATGTATTCATTTTGCATTTAATGGATTGGTCCAAGGTGCCCTTCAGCTCACAGAAGAATTCATTCCATGAGCTGAAGGGAATCCTTGGATCCAACCCATTACGTTTTGATGTTTCATCTTTCCCTTTCCCATAAGCATTGTCTTATTTTCTGTCTTCCTACATGTTCTTCACTAAAACACTGAAGAACTGCCAGTTCAGTGGTATTCTTAGCAGACAATGTAGAAAGGTTGGGAGAGGACAAAGTGCCCACAGCATTGCCACCCTTTTTCCTGGCAGAGACTATGTGCCTTTAACAGAAGTGGAAATTCATTGGTGAAATTGAAGCAAAATATTAAGAATAATACTTTAATAATCCAAGTAGCCCTGTCTTATGTCTCACACAAGGTTTTCAGAAGTTTTCAGGCCTTGAATATCCTGACTCTGGAAACTCTGACCCCCACCTCTTTTCTGTTTTCACCTAAAGGCTTGTGGTTTTGAAATTCCCCATAAGGCCTTTTCCTCTGCAAAGCATGATCTGTTTAGCTATCTCTGCCCCACTTGTGTCTGTGGTTAAGCTTCACAGATGCAAGCATAACTATTTGTAATTTCCTCTACAAAGCGCGATCTGTTTAGCTAACTGTTGTTATCTCTGTCCTACTTGTGTCTGTGGTTAAGCTTCACAGATGCAAAGCATAAGCATTTGTAACCGCAAGCAAAAGAGAATGCGCATCCAAGATGTTTCCTTTGATAAGGAAGGTGTTGGTATATGGTTAAAACTTTCCACTGCTTGATGCTTGTGACGTGTGATTAAAGCTTTCCTCTTTACTATATAACTTTGGTGACTGCAAAGCTTGGGGTCTGGCTTTTTCATAACACCTTGGTGTTAGCTAGACCAGGTGCCTAATAAAGCTCTCCTCTTGAAGAAAGAATCTGTGTGGTCTCATATCTGGACAAAACTCTTCTCTCCCCGTGCTACAAAATCTCCCTCATCACTATACTTCTGTGTTGAGAAATGGCTCGGCTTTTGGGGAAGGATGGGGCAAAGGAGGAACAAAGGGTGATGGGGAAACCTTTTATTTTTGCAACACGTTAAAAATACACATTTATTTCTGTATTTGCAGCGATCACGCAGCAACACTTCCTTCACATCACTTCACTGCCTAGTCTGCTAATTTGCTTCTGTAATTGTCCTACATTTACAGAATTGTAATGTATTTACAGATTGAGAACACCATGCAGGGAGGAAACAATTTCTAAAAACACAGAGGTCTGTTTTATAGCTCTTCAAATGCATTTTCATGATATTTTGCCAAAAATCATGTGCTAGTAAACCAAGCCTCCCAACTTCTTCCCATCCAATGGGGGGGGGGATTTTTGTCCCACAGTTTAAAACTTTCTAGAAATGTCACCCCTCTGCCCTGGGCATTGACACGTATCCAATGCTCCCTCTAAGCTGTGGAGTCTTGTGAGCAAAAATTCTTCTTGTGAGCTACTTTGTGTTTGAGTGAGCAATTTGACTACTGCATAAATCCGTTTGCTCTGGAGTCATCTTTCCTGAGCTCAGCTTAGAGGGAACACTGCATGTATTCTATCACTCTAGTGAACAAAGTTTGAAACCTCCCTCCAGTCTAAGTGGTTCTTCCTTAAAACAGACAAGCAAACAAAAAACAGATCCACTTGGATAATTAACTTCTTAATTTCTTACTTCTTAGTGTGGGGCTATTCTTAATGGTAGAGAAAAATGGTCTGCATGCCAAGGATTTAGACCACTGGTTCCCAAAGTGGTCCATACCGCCCCCTGGGGGGCACTGGAATGATCCAGGGGGGCGGTAAGAGCCTTGGATGAAATTGGGGGGTGCTGGAACGAACCAGGTAGGAGCCTAGGATGTAATTGAGGGGCGTTGAATAAACATAAGGGGGTGGTGGAAGCATAAAGAAAGAAAAGTCCAGAACCTATCTAAAGCAGCCTTTTCCTGCCTTCTCCTGGTCTTCCCTGGGATCAGGGAGGGAGGGGGAGAGTGGTCCCCACAGCAAATCACAGCCATGCATTTGCACATTGCAAATGTATGTGCACCCTTGTAAGGCTGTGGTGGCTGCTGCTGGCCTCTGGCTTCAGGCCTTCAGCTGCTGCTGCTGCTCTGTCCCTGCCTTGGCCTGCCTGCCTGCCTGCGTGGGTCGTGGTGGACTCTACCTGGACTGAAGAAAACATCTAAAAGGTAAGATTTGGGGGAAATACATATTATGTTTAAAGGGGAATATTAGTAAAAGGACCTTTTAAATCAGTGTCCCTTTACTTTAGGTTATGCGGCCTGCTTGGGGTGGCTTTGAGTTACAGTTCTGTTGGGTGGGGTGGGGGGTTGGCTAAGCCTTACTCTTTTACAGTTAATAATTTTGAGGGAAAGTTTTAAAAGTTTGGTTTGCATTTAAAAGTATTTCTGTTGGATTGTTTTCTAAAAGTAATTGTGGTAATTGCTTGTTGGTGTGGTGGTGGGGGGTCGCTCAATGTTTTTAATTTTGTGATTCAACTTTTGCTATTGGTTGTTGTTTAAATATTGTAATTTTCGGGTTGGTTTTTAAATATATTTCTTGAGACTGTACTGCTGTGTGCCTCAAAGAATACCGAATTCTTTGTAGTCTGCAGAAGTTATGCAAATGGAGCACATTTAATGGGAAAAGCCAAGGATTGCAAATTCTGAC
>NW_015177033.1:178828-225050 GCF_001447785.1 Gekko japonicus | reverse complement strand
AGAGATGGGATGGGAGAAAGAGAGAGAGAGAGAGAGAGAGAGAGAGAGAGAGAGAGAGAGAGAGAGAGAGAGAGACGATGAAGGGGAAAGAGAGAAATACAGAAAGAGAGAGGAACAGAGAGGAAGGGAAGAAAGAGAGAAAGACAGTGAGTGAGAGACAGATGGGGGAAAAGAGAAAGAGAAAGAGAGATCACTCACATCCTTTCCACCACAACACACACACACCAGGCCGTGTCACCAAGAAGGGATGGAGGACATGCATGGCCTCCCCACCCCACATGGGCATGCACACATGCATGGCCTCCCCACCCCACACACGGCATGCCCCGAGACGTGCAGGATGAGACGGCTGGGCCTCCCAGGGCGCCGCGTATTGCCACGGGCCCGGAAAGCGCTGGGCAAGGTGGCTGGCCTCCCGGGGCACTGTGGATTGCTGCGGGCCCGGGAAGCGCTGGGATGGGGTGTCTGAGACGTGCAGGATGGGACGGCTGGGCCTCCCAGGGTGCCGTGTATTGCCACGGGCCCGGAAAGCGCTGGGCAAGGTGGCTGGCCTCCCGGGGCACTGTGGATTGCTGCGGGCCCGGGAAGCGCTGGGATGGGGTGTCTGGCCTCCCGGGGTGCCATGGATTGTCGCGGGCCCAAGAAGCACAGAATGGTGTGGCTGGCCTCCCGGATCGCCACGGGCCCGGGAAATGCTGGGCTGGGTGACTAGTTTCCTGGGTCGCCACAGGCCCGGGAAGCACTGGGCCAGGGTGGCTGGCCTCCCGGGGCGCCGCAGATCACCGTGGGCCCGGGAAGCACTGGGCCGGGGTGGCTGGCCTCCCGGGGCGCCCAGATCGCTGTGGGCCCGGGAAGCGCCGGAATGGGGTGGCTACCCTCCCGGGGCGCCACGGATCACCTCGGGCCCGGGAAGCACTGGGAAGCACTGGGGCGGGGGTGGCTGGCCTCCCGGGGCGCCACAGATCACCTCGGGCCCGGGAAGCGCTGGGATGGGGTGGCTGGCCTCCCAGTGCGCCACTGATCGCTGCAGACCCAGGAAGCACAAGATGGGGTGGGCAGACGTCGGCAGGGCCCGGGAAAGCGGAGGAGGAGGTAGGCAGACAACTTACCTTCCTTCTTTGGCATCCTTGTGACACTGACTGAGACCTGCTGGGAGCAGGGGGTGGGGCTTGGTCATGTGACCACCCCACCCCCTGGGCTCCTCACTCCCGGAGCGGCACTCCTGTGTGCTCCGGCCCCATCTGACCCCTGAGTGTCAGTCAAGATTCTGGGAGATCTGGGTTTGAATTCCTGCTCTGCCACTGATAAGTAATGATTTCAAGATTAAGGAAATTGGGGTATTGGATTGCTTTTTGGATTACACTATGTAAACTGCCTTGCACCTAGTGTGGGGGTGCAAGAGAGTCATGATGAAGACTTGCTTACCTATTGTCACCACTTGGAGGGTCTCTATTCTGACTTTAATCAACGATTTGAAGATATTCTTAAAATGAACATACCCGACTGAGTTTTGGACCCTTTTTCAAGGACAGACACAGAAGAATCTCCAGAATTACAAGAAGAACTTATAGAAGTAACACCAAATGAGGAATTGAAATTTAAATTCAAAGATGGCTACCAACAGTTCTGGCTGCAAAAGCAGATACCTACACTTTATCCTGGATTATGGGCTATAGTACAAAAGTTTCTAATTGCATTTCCTTCAACATATTTAGTGGAAAAGGGGGTGGTAGGCCAAATACTGATTTAGACTAATGTAACTCTGCATAGAATTGTACAGTTAGTAGATGGACCAATTGGTTTGACTCTGCATACGGCATCTTCATCCCAAAGCTATGTCAGTGCATCTTAAAGATTCACAAAAATGCCACAGTTAGAAGTTGCAAGAAGCCAAAAAGGGGTGGTGGTAGTGAGGAAAAATAGCTGTGGATCATACTCTTAAAAATAAATGATATATACATCTTAACAAACAGCAATATCAAAAAGTAAATAAAAATATAAACACTCCTTATGTTACGATAAAACAGACCCGAATGCACTTTGAAAATGACTTCATCAGTGATCCATTGTCTCAAAATAACAGTGCAACATAAAAGAATCTACAAATATGCACATACACACAGGGATTCTGTAGCCACAATACATCCTTAATAGCAATGCATACAATTAAACAAACAAACAAAAGCCCTGACCTGGACAGCCCAGGCAAGCCCAATCTTGTTAGATCTCAGAAGCTAAGCTGGGTCAACTCTGGCAAGTACTTGGATGAGAGACCTCCTTGGGATACCACAGACAGGAGTTGGGCACAGGCTTTATTCAGCCACCTTTATTCAGTGGGGCAAGTGATGGTGTTTGGGGAGGGCAACAGTGGGAGGGCTTCTAGTGTCCTGGCCCCACTGGTGGACCTCCTGATGGCACCTGGTATTTTTGGCCCCTGTGTGACAGAATGTTGGACTGGATGGGCCATTGGCCTGATCCAACATTGCCTTCTCTTATGTTCTCATGTTCACCTCTCTGGATATCCTCCAGGCCCCCAGTAGGGGTCAGTCACCAGAGGTCACTATGACTTCCAGGTGCATAGGCACAGACACACACACATGCACATATAAAAAATACCAAAAAACAAAACAAACAAAAAACAAAAAACTGCAGGTAAACTATGGCTGTCCCATTAAAGCAGATGTATCGAATATTTCTTTTACATATCCATTTCCAATATTGAGAGCAAAATTAAGAAATTCACTATTTTTTCAGTTGAGGTTCTCACTGATTTTCTATAAGCTTCTGTAAAAAGATTTAAAGATATCTTCACAACACTGGTTTGCATTCACCTAGTTAATAAAAGTATATATCTCTGTAACTGTCAAGTAGTAGAAAAATCAGTTTCTCTAGACAAAGCTGGGAATTATTAGAAATAGGCTGTATGCACTAGTTAAAACAAAACATGGTTCCCTACAAAAACCCACACATGTGCCACACATTTATTTCCCAGCAAAGAGAAATAAAAAAGCCAAAGGCGAATTTTAAGAATTTCCATTTTCAGAAGACTTTTCCCTTTTACATATATTTTAAAGCACAGATGTGCATTATCACACCTTCTGAGAAGCAATATCTCAAATGGTCATTGTGTTTTAAGACCAATCTAGTCTATAATCCTAACCAGAATTCATTAATGCTGAGAGGACTACTTGCAGCTTAAGTCAGCTATCTCCTAAGTTCTGTATTAATTACTAAAGAGATAGAAGGTAATGAACTTTGAAAGGTTTGTCTGGAAGTTTATACTTATGTACTGAGATGCTGACATATTTCCCAAATCTACCCTTAGGGTTTATTATTTACATTAGATGCTTTATTACTATATAGCTGATCTTGAGTGCCTAGTGATTCTTAGCTACTACAAATACAAACATAACTTTTTAAAACAAGTTACCAAGATATATACTCTAGCTAACAATGCCATGTTCCTTCTGCTCTCTTTTAGTTGACACTTCTTGTATGATAGTTACAACTGTCTTTTTTTAAAGTGAGAGGCATATTTTATAATGCAAGTCTATATAGGCAATTATAATTACCTCTGCTGTATACCTGCACATGTAACTGCTTAGTTGAGTAAGATGACATAAGGCTGAGTTACAAGAGGGAGCACCTATGAACATCTGCATCACCAATGCTCCCTCAAAGCTGTGGAGTTGTCAAATATTGCTACGCTTTGCTTGCTTTGGTTGTCATTGTTGCTGGGGGGAAGGAATTCCTTAGGAGAGGGGGTGGTGTGAGTGAGAAAATGAGACCTTTGCTTCTAAAAGACATAACTTTCCTTTCCCAGGGGAAGGTGTCCTTGAGAAGCTCTCTGGGATGGCAACGTTAGGCGTGGTATGAACGTGTGCTTGGGGAAGGGGAAAGGGCTTTTCTTTGAATCTCCTATATTAAGCTTGTGCCTGCCAAAAGTCTTTAGTTCTAACACAGTGACTTTCTAGATCTTGCATATACCTCAATAAACTTATCACTTCCAAGAGAGAGTTGTTGAGTATAACTGAACTGGGGTCTCACAGGAGTCTTGTGAGCAAAAATTCTACTTTGTGAGTTACTGGCATTAAGGTTGTGAGCAAGCAATTTGGCTACTGCATAAATTAGATTGCTCTGGAGCCATCCTTCCTGAGCTAAGACAAAAATGTGTGAGCCAGAGGCTAAAAAACTGTGAGATAGCTCACACTAACTCAGCTTAGAGGAAACACTGTGCTTCACCTGTGAAAAGAACTCCCTTGTTTGCAGTATTCAGTATATGGTCAGGATCCAGCATACCTACGGGATCGACTTTCCCCATGTATACCCCAGAGAGCACTACTAGGGCCGGGGCCTTTTCGGTGGCAGCCCCTACCTGGTGGAACGAGCTCCCCGAAAAGATCAGGGCCCTGCGGGACCTTTCACAGTTCCACAGGGCCTGCAAGATGGAGCTCTTCCACCAGGCATATAATTAGGGGCCGCCGCCATCTTAGTTCATGGCCCTTAATGTTGACATCAGCAGCTGCCACAAATACTATCGAATAACATTGAATAACACCGAATAACATCAAAGCACTTTATTTGAACACATCTCATTGGTTTATCTTATCTGCCGCCAGTACTTTGTAATATTTGTAATGTATTATTTTAATTGTCATGTTTTAATCTTGTACTATTTATGCTTTTATCTTGTATTGTAGTATTGTTGTTGGAAGCCGCCCAGAGCCTGCTTTGCGGGGAGGGCGGGGTATAAATTTGATTATAAATAAAAAATTTAAAAAATGCATCCCTTTCATAGCTAATCAATGAGAGAAACACTTTCTGCTTATAGTCCAAATTCACTTTGTGATGTAATCACACACATCCAGATTAGATTGATAATGTGGCATCAACAAGTTGGCTCAAAAAGTAGATGTATGTGTGTAAAATGGCACTAGTGGCACAGCAGCAGTTACCAAGAGGAGCTGCAAGAACACACACACACACAAGCATAAGCATGAAGATGAGAAGGGCTGGAGGTGGTGATGCTTGTTCTGGGAATATCTCAGAACTCCTCCCAGGTTCCCCTCACATTCCAGAACCAGTCACTTCCAGGATACAGCAGAGACACAGTACACCATCAGAGAGGGGACTTAATCTCTAGAATTTATAGAATTCTTTGTGTTAAGAATATTGATGCTCATCTCAGCTACCAAAATGCTTGGGGTGCGGATTTTAATACTCAGTTAACTGATGATCAATGGTCCTCTATTTGGAGAACACAAACTACTTTATCTAAATCATCAGAAATCCTTGAAACCTCTTATAAGGTATTGTCGCGATGGTATTTAACTCCGGTTAACAGGGGTCATTTCGTAGAAAAAGAGCTAGGGGAACTCATTAGCATAACTCATTAGCATATGCCACACCCCCTGACATCAGGGGCCCGGCGGTGGACCTGCAAGGCCAGCAGGAGTGCGAGGAAGCCCCGCCAAGGCCCTCCCTGGCCCCAGGCAGGCAGGGGTGGGGAGAGGCGGGGAGGAAGCAACTTACCCTCCCTCTTCTCCTGCCTCCTCCTGGCTGAATGAGGGCCGGAAGCGGGACGGCCAGAAGCAGGGGCGGGGCTTCGTCATGTGCCCCGCCCCCTGCACCTCACCCAGGGGAACTGCGTTCTCCCGCATTCCCCCCCGAAATGACCTCTGCCGGTTAAACTCTCACATATGTCTGCATCGATCTCCCCTCTCTGTTGGAAACTCTGCGGGGAGAAAGCGACTTACTATCATACATGGTGGTCATGTAGATTCATTTCTAAATTTTGGTCTCAAGTTCGATCTCAAATTTTGATTCTTACTGGTTGTGATGTTCCTTTAGATCCTCGATTGATGTTACTAAATCTATGGCCAGAGAGTGCAATTCCTAACAAACAGAGAAAATTGATTAATATACTCCTTACAGCTGCGAAAAACAGCATTGCCAAAAAATGGAAAGATAAATGTCCTCTGACAATTAATTTATGGTTATCTAAAGTTTGGGAATATTTTATGTTTGAAACTGTTTCAATCTTCAATACAAATGATCAAAATGAATGTGAACTGCTAAACCCAACCGGTAAACTGCTAAACCCAACCTACTTACAAATATCTTGCCTTATCTAGCATAAATTTTTGTGGATCAAATGATGCTTGGTAAGAACCTGAAAACATTTAGCCCTGACATGACATCTGTAGCCCATCTACAGATATAAACAATTTTCTAATTGGACTGAATCCTATGGTAGCATACGTGGAAAGAACTTGTGGAGGGGGAACTTCTCACTTCGATTTCCTCAGCTAAGAGTTGGTCTGCACTTCTAAAGAAAATGCAGAGTGGTATGAGGGGTCTGAAATGAAGAAGAGGACTCGGGCAAAAAATGCCTCACAGTGGTAGAGGAAGAATGGCAGAGTAAGCTTCCCATTTCTATGAAAGGGAGGCAGGCAATTTTGTTCCATTTTCTCTCCTCACGGCAAACCCCCCCCCCCATTGCCACAGTGCATTTTGTTTATGAGGGTCTTTCATGGGGGACGGGGAAGGAAAACAAAGATCAAGTTCTTCTTCCTTGTACTACAGTAGGATACAGCATGTTATGTCCAGATGATATTCATGGAAAATAAGTCATGGAAAATAAGTCTGACAAAACACTAATTAACACATCTATAAATAAAATTGCCTTTCTAATTAGTAGTGTCATTGAAGTGTTAAGGTTTGAGGGGACTCAAAGTTCCTGGAAAATATAGAGCTTATTCCATTTACAATTCAGTGGCAAGATTTTAAGAGGCTGTACCCAAAACATTAACAGAGATCCCAATAAAAGGTCTGTGAAGTTTGTATCCCTGTCCACTCTCTTGCAGCAGCATTCCTTCTATAAGGTATTTGATAGATGCCTGCTCACTTAAGTGGGCATTTTCTTTTTTTATAACCTCACATAAGAGAAATGTATCCATTAAAGCAGAAACAATGGCTTGACTGAACATCTAGAACTCTTTCTGCAAAAGCAAACTTGCTAAAAATAAACCAATGCCATGCATTATCTATGCAATTTTCTAATTTAGCATATTTTGAAAATGTACCAAGTATACCAATGTCCGTTGATTCTTTGGTCCATAATCCAAGGCAATTATGTGTGCTCTCCTCTAATAACGCAGCTTCAGGGAACATTTTTTGGCTAGCCTCAAAGAAGGGTAATAGCCTAACATTTCTTTACAAGTTCTCTTTGCGCTTGAGGATGGTTGTGGCTTTGGTAAAGAACATCCTTCTTTTGCTTCCTGCTTACCAATACAATCACAGCACAGAAGGTGGCTATGGGCCAAAATGCTGCCACAGACACCCATTTTCGGGCCAATTTGTCATTTAGTACACTTATACTTTGTTATACAGGCAAGGAGCTCATGGCAACATACAGGAGATTATTCCATTTCGTCCTCACAGCTCCCCTGCTGCAGTGCAATCCTAGCTGAGTTCCTCCCATCTTTTGCCAGGGTTTTTGGTCTTTGTGGCCTTCCTAGTCCCTCAGAGGGAGGGCTACTCTTTGACATCTGAACTCCTTAACAGGAGTGTATAGAAATATTGCTTCTATATTCACATGCCTTCTCCTGTGATGTCTTTTGATAATATGGTTAATGGAGAATTTCCCTCAGTTTGGTATAGTGGTTAAGAGCTGCAGTCTCTAATCTGGAGAACTGGGTTTGATTCCCCACTACTCCACATAAAGCCAACTGGGTGATCTTGGGTCAATCACAGCTCTCTCAGAACTCTCTCAGCTCCACCGACCTTACAGGGGCTGCGTTCACATGGCAATTTGATCTGTTCCCCTTGCTGTTACCTTATGGATTTAAAGTGCACGATCAGACAGCAACAGCTGTCTGTCGTGCCTGAGTTCCATTCCCCCCTCCCCTTGCCCCGTGTTTTTTTGATACCTGATAAAGTCCGGTCCTGTTGGTCTGAGCCGCTTCAAAAATGGATTTCCTGTCGTCTAGTCACTCTGTTGTACAGCCAAGCAGTCAGGCAGGTCTCACTGAACTCTTGCTTTCTGGCCACCCCACCCCCCAACCCCCCCGTTAGTGAGGATCGCATTACTGTATATATACACCTCTCCCCTCCCAGGGGGGGGGGCTGCTCAAAACCTTGTTTTCTTTTGAAAAACTCGCAAAGAAAGACACCCCTTTTTCCGCAGCTTTTTAACATCGTTTGGGGAAGGGGTAAATGGAAAAGATTAGAGGGAGAACGGCAGTGGACTCCATTTCCCAGCAGTCTCTTCACCACTTGTGCAATTGCTCTGTGAGAAGAAGAGGGAAGAGGAGATATTGGATTTATACCCCGCCCTTCACTACCCAAAGGTGTCTCAGAGCGGCTCACAAACTCCTTTCCCTTCCCCTCCACACAACAGACACCCTGTGAGGTAGGTGGGGCTGAGAGAGCTCTTGACAGAAACTGCTCTTTTTCAAGAACAGCTCTTATCAGAACTACAGCTTGCCCAAGGTCATCCAGCCAGGTGCAAGTGGAGGAGTGGGGAATCAAAACCGGCTCTCCTAGATTAGAGTCCGCGCACTCAACCACTACACCAAACTGGCTCTCTGTGGACTTAATTTTAAAAGAAAATGGCGGACAGCCCCATGAACTCCATATCCCAGTATGCCGAGTGCTTCTGGGCATGCTCCTAAGGGCAAACTTCTAAAAAAATGGCTGACAGGCAGACTCCCTGCTTTCTGCCGTCTGGTCATGCAAGGAGGGGTAAAACGGCATTGAAGCGTGCTAAAACGGGTGAGTCTGGTCAGGATTCTCTGCCACAAAATAACCTGTCTTAATTTGAGGCGGGGCAACAGTGGATTAAACTGCCTGTGTGAATGCAGCCAGGGTGTCTGTTATGGGGAGAGAAAGGGAAGGCGATCTTAAAATGCTCTGAGACTCCTTCAGGTAGTGAAGGGCAGGGTATAAAACCAATTCTTCTTCTTCCTCCTAGTCCCCCTTTTTTATCCTAGCATTCCCATGGGAAATTCAGGCCTCAGGATTCATTTTGTCCATTCTGGAGGGAAAATTGTAACCAATCCTGAGGAAGGCAGCAGGGATCTGCAGAAACTTATAAAACCCTCTTTCCTAAGACCTCAGTGTGCATTTTCTTGGAGGTACTCAGCAAGGTAGTTACTGTGGATAGGAAACACTGCACTCACACAGGTGGCATGGATTGTCATGATTTGGGGTTGGGACTAAAGAAATAGGAGAACTAAGGGATTGTTCAGGGTGGTTGCATTAGGGAATTATTTGTCATTTTCTTGCCTGACTTCCCTTTAATCTGTTATCCCAGGAGGGTATTTTCTGGGACTGAAGTTCAGGCCAAATATTCAGTGTTTTTTTTAAAAACTGCAAGTTCTTAATAGCTGTTTGTACTTCCTTGCTAACTCTGCCAGGGTTCTCATGTCTCAGGCTCGGTTTCATGTCCAGATAACAACTCCCTTGTGCAAGAAAATGCTGCTCAGAGAATCAGAAGACAAAATGGGGTAATCTAAGCCATCTCCTAGTTACAGTAAAATCCAAAACCAGATTGGTGACAGCAAATCCCTGATTTACTCTGAGGATTAACAGAACAGGCAGAAGAGAGGGGTGAGAAGTTCAGATTTGTCAGAATCCCAGGAAGGAGGGCCTTAGTTTCATCCCCTCTTCAGATTACCCACTTCATTTTGGGAAATTCCTAGAGATTTGGGGGGGGGGGGTGGCCTGGGGAGTAGGGATCAACAACAAACCCCCACAAATGTTCTGGAGGAAGCAGAATCAGTGTTGTGATTTGATTACTACTCTCTGTGAGGCACAACTATACAATCTTTAAATGTTCTTACTTTCCCCTCAGTATTTTTCAAAAGTCCCAAGAATTGTACAGCACTTCTGCATTAGGATTTCTGAAAGATATGCGGTGTGGGGCGGTGCAAATTGGTATAAAACCAAGATACATTTGTAGTGTAGATATGATTTTAGAAGTAATATTGATTTTTCTTGTTCTTTTTCACCCTCCAACATTACCTATAAGCCTAGGTTCAAAAGAGAATGGTTGCTTAATATTTCTAACAAAGGTGGTTACTCAGAGCTATGACTTCCATTTTTAGCCACCTTCACACAGTGAGTCCATGAGTAGAATTTTTCTGTGGAATGTAATTGGAGGCACACTTCAGTCTATGCTTAAAATAACTCTGTTTACATCAAAAGTTTTTAACTAATTTAATTGCAGAATGAGCTTTCATGAGCCACTGCCAACTTAGTCAGATCCATCGGTTCTTAAGATCCCGCAAGACTCTTTGGTGCAATAGACTACCACAGCAGTTCCTCTGGTATCCACTAAAAATAGCACTTTACAGCCAATATCCATGTATAAATGGGGAACAGGCGTGTGCATACTGCCCCCCCACTTACATGCAATTGATGGCTTTACAGCATGGGAGTCTACATGCTGTGGTGCTTATAGTGCTGCACTGGGATCTGGGAGACCTAGGTCTGAATCCTCACTCTGCCATGGAGCTTGCTGGGTGAGCCAATCACTCTCTGTCAGCCACAGCTAACTTAAAGGGTGGTTGTTGTAAGGATAAAATAGAGGAAAGGAGAACAGTTTTGGAAGCAGCTTTGGGTCCTCAGTGGGAAGAAAAGCAGGTTATAAACATCTAAATAAACAAATAAAAAGTATATGAGTGAGGGCCCGCTCCCCTTTGGCACAAATGTTTTAATAAGCTGATCAAGGGAATATAGCCTATGCATGTAGACACCATAATCATGAGCTGGCAATCATGCAAAGGTGGTAGTTAGGCCACCTCGTGCCCACTCCCCTTCTACATACATTGATTTTAATGTGCATAACATCATCTGTAGTGGGCTATTGTCTCCTGCCCTCCCTTTTAAGAAGAAGAAGAGATTGGATTTATACCCCGCCCTTCACTACCCAAAGGTGTCTCAGAGCGGCTTACAAACTCCTTTCCCTTCCCCTCCCCACAACAGACACCCTGTGAGGTAGGTAGGGCTGAGAGAGCTCTGACAGAAACTGCTCTTTTTTCAAGAACAGCTCTTATCAGAGCTACGGCTTGCCCAAGGTCATCAAGTGGAGGAGTGGGGAATCAAACCTGGTTCTCCCAGATTAGAGTCCGCGCACTTAAACACGACACCAAACTGGCTCTAGTTTGCCTAGTCTCTGTGCCAGCACTTTGCTTTCTGGTCACCAATAATGTTTCAGAGAATTCCCTGTGCCTGTCATCTGCAACTTGGTGTGCATCAGGGAATCCTAGAGCACAAGTTTACTCCCTTTAAGAGATGATACTATTGGCCATTCCATCTGAGGGCCTCTCTACTCCAAGGCGCATAGGAAAACAGATGGAAAATTAAACCATGCTGTTAGATAGCAGTCACTGTTCATTGCCCCCCACAACACTCACACACAGAGCATGCCCCAGAATACAGTGTGTTGACATATACCATATATCCTGTATCCCAACAAGGGTCAGTTTCACAGATTATATTGGGGGTGGGGGACAGTTAATGTATCTAGGACAAGTCACACTGTTGTTCACATTCTCAGTCATTGTCCTTTCATTACATCAACACCTCCCAAATATCAGTCTGAGTCATATGCTATGTTTGTACAGTGAGTCTGGGGAAAAACTGCACTTCTATATATATAAAAGAAAGTCCCCTCACCGTAAATCAATGTCCAGGCCAAACCGCTGGACCTAGAAACATGAAATTCGGGGAGAGTGCTCCTACCATGGCGTAGATGCTCACTGAGAAGCAATTTTTAGAAATTCGACCCCTAAAGGAGTCAAAAGGGGTAAAATATGCTCCCCCCCATTGATTCCTATGTGGTTTCCAGCGCCTCCCTGCACCCCTCCCTCTCTGATTGGTCAGCTACAGAGATCAGTGTTCTGAGGTAAAAAAAAAAAGTTACAGAGGACTACAGAGAGCTAATGGCAGTTGAGGAAATCAGGAGTGGCCAACCGCCTGTGAGGTGAAGCAAAGCTACTGGCCCAGCCTCCCTATAGCTTCCCAGCAGGATCACCTTAGTGATGCTGCTGGCCCAGCCTCTCTGATGGCTTCCAACACACTCCCCCCACCTCCTACACCTAACAGGTGGTAGTCTGTCAGGTGCAGCAGCGGTTGCAGGGTTCTTAAAGCCATTAGGGAGCTTGCCCCAGCAGTCTACAGAGAGGTCCTTCAGTAGAGAAAAAAAGTACATATGTCTCACTTCAGTTTTTACACTACAATTTTCTCCATTAGAATTCCTACAACAAATGTTACATTTCAAACTTTACATCATCAATATTATAACTGGATTTATGGAAGTTAAATACCATAGAGAAGCACGGGTATCAGGCTACTCTCATAGAAAATAGATATCTGTCTCCAAGTACTCACCTCTTCATCCTGCCACTTGTGCCCCCCCCTTCAGAATGCTGGCTAAAGTACCTCCTGTGACTATGTCTAAGCTCATTGTCACCCCTGCTCTCTTCTTTTATGGCAGACCTCCCCAGACTGCAACAGTCACTTCCCCCTATGCACTGGCAGAAGAAAATGATTGAACACAGGAGAGATTCACAGCTATTCAATAGACGCATCCACCATTCTATAGTTATCAGAAGGAGGGGAAATTCATTGGGGTATATGATACTGCTGATAAGCCCACGGGAGTCCCATGTGCACCAGTATTGCCCAGAATGTATACCATTCCTGAGCCCTACTGATGAAGAAAAGAGAAGGATGCCAGGAAGCAGCATTAAATGGTCCATCCCATGGTTGGTAACTTGGAAGATGCAACTTGGAAGATGCATCTACCCTTAATGAATGTTAGGATTAGACATGCATGAGCAATGCATGTTGGGGAGGGAGGACACAATAATCTGTACATATTAATGACCTGACCTTGTGGGGAAACTGATTTCCCTACTGCACAGGTGCAAAAGCAGCTTAATGAGACTTATATACCAAAGTAGCCTGGGTCAGTGTTTGAGTCAGGCAGTGAACAATAAGAACAGGATGAGTTATTCAGAAGCTCAGAGACTTGAGTGTAGGGCTTGGAGGCCGAACACAGCATGTTTGCCTGTGGCAACTGTATTCTCTGCAAAGTTCTCAGTATGCCTTACTGATATGATGCCTCCTGTGCACTTCCTCTCAGAGGCAAGATTTTATCTCCGTTTACTTGTCTGACTGAGCCACTCTAGTAATGTGTTTTCTTCTTTCCTGAGGAATTCTGGCTGTCCCACTCTGTCACAGTATAATATTTTGGCTGTCTGCACTGCAGTGCAGAACCTGAGGGAAGGACTGAGAGCCCCCTTTAACTTAAATAGCACTCGAGACATTTTTGCATTTCCAATTGTTTAACATAGAGGGGAAAGGTCAGGTGAAATTAGGGATAAAATTTCTTAGGTAAGACAATGTAATTAAAACTGAATATATTTCAATATAACTAAAATTAACTAACTAAATTAAATTAACTAACTAAAAACTCAATATAACTAAAATTTCTGAGGTAAAACCAGTACATGCACAGACTTTAGTTCTTATGTTTCAGGCTAAAGGGAGTTTCTTAAGCTTTTCACAGTGACTTGAGTCTTTATGTTGAGACGCTTTTGTTCCAGTGTTTCCCCCAAACACTCTAGTACAGTTTATTTGAGTATTCTCTGACACTTTTGGTTTCCAGAAGGCTAGTACAGTCTTTCTAGTACCAAAACCCATTCTTTTGAAATACCAGTACTCATAATGAGTTTTTAACTGACACTTAAGGCCTCTAAAGGCAGTTTCTAACCACACCAGACTAAGGATCTCTCCATTCTTCAGAGTTAACTCCCTGTTTGACTGGGTAGGGAAATTCTCCTCTCACTAGAAGATCTATCCCCTTTCTTCGGCCCAAAAGGGGGTCTCCATCTAACTACCCACTAGTCCTTGCCAACTTTTCCCAGTTCTCCTGTCTGTGTTAAACTGTTCTCAGTCAGGGCTGAATTCTCCTCCGCTCAGCTGATGCTAACCAGTCAAATTGCTTGGAGCAGCCTGTCACTCACGGTGCTCTGTTTCTGTGAAGAATTCACCCTTCACAGTCCTTTAGCTGTTTGTAAAGCCCTTCTACACTTTTAAAAAGTACAGTCCGTCACAGGAGATTATTGTTTGCTTCCATCAAGAATCAGAACTACAATGACTCTATCACTTACATTATGCAAGGGAGAAACCATGGCAATAGAGACTGTCAAACTTCCAGTTATGTGGTATACCCTTCCTGCCCCCACACTGACAGCCAGATAGATCTGAAGTTCAGAAACAAAGACTGACAGTAACTATTTATGGCCTGACAATCTCAGGGTTGTATCTTATCACTGGATCCACTCAGGTTTTGAGTCCAAAGGGTGCTATTCTCATCTCCCTTTGATTATACTCCACTTTAGAAAATACACAGAAAAAAAGATTCCCCCCCCCAGGGGACACTGATGGTAGCTTAATTGTCTGTGAATAATTGTAGGCACTTTTGTTCTCTTTCTTTCTCCCCCTCAAACTGCATTGTTTATTGTATTATTACATTGTTTTTTATTTCATTGTCTCTTACTCTACAATCCAGTTTTATTGCATGGTTTATTGTAAGATTTTACTGGTCTTTATTGCATTGAAATCCACCCTGAGTCTCAGTAAGAAGAGGAGGGGGAAAGGAGGAGGTTGGATTTATATCCCGCCCTTCACTCGGAGTCTTAGAGTGACTTACAAACTCCTTTCCCTTCCCCTCCCCACAACAGACACCCTGTGAGGTAGGTGGGGCTGAGAGAACTCTTTCAAGGACAGCTCTTGTCAGAACTATGACTTGCCCAAGGTCATCCAGCTGCCAGTGGTAGAGTGGAGAATCAAACCCGGTTCTCCCATATTAGAGTCTGCACACTTAACGACTACACTATACCAGATGATAAATGAAATAAATAAATGAGCACCAAAGAACCACAACCCATATTCTCTTCAGCGTGGTTTAAGGTAGCTGAAAATTAAACTATTGGTGACTGGAGTGTGTTTGTGTGTGTGTGTGAGAGAGAGAGAGAGAGAACGAGAATGAGAACAAACAGGTTTTGTACATCATCATAGAGAAATGCAGATCTGAAAGTTAGACTGAACACTGAAGACTCCCTTTCCCTGATTCAAAGCTCCTGGTAGTTTTACAGTCTCTCTGCACAAATCAGGATCTGCAGATGGGGACAATTACACACTTCTCTCTTAAGTGTCTGCAGTTTCATCATTTCAACAGTAGAGGTCACTGTGCAGCAAGCAGCCTGACCTGTTGCTGCAATAACTCCCCATTATTGGGGGGGGGGGGAGAATGCAAGCTTAAAAATAGAAACTGCCAGTTACTTTGAGATGCTTTTCACCGATGAGAAAAGCTTTTATCTGTTTTATTTTTTATTAAAGGAACTCGCATCCCAAGGAAAAGAAAACATGCTCTTCCTTCTCTAAAGTCCCGATAGTTATTATTGCAACACTGAACACAACCATGCTGACACAGAAATGCACTAAAAGCACATTGGAAATATAGGTCACTGAATGGCATAGTGCTAAATGCAACAGAGGGTCATCTTGCCTTAGTTTCCTCCAACTGCAGAGGAGGAGAGGAGAGGATTTTGTCATTTAGGAAAGCAGGGAGAAATACGGTTGCCAGCCTCCAGGTGGCACCTGGAGATCTCTCACTATTACAATTGATCTCCAGATGATCAAGATCAGTTTACCTAGAGAAGATGGCTGCTTTGGGGGGGGGGTAGACTCTATGACATTACACCCCAAACCCTGCCCTCCCCAGGCTCCACCTCCCAAATCTCCAGGTATTCCCCAACCCAAATCTGGCAACCATAGGGAGAAACCTGCACAGGTGATTCCTTTTCAGTAAGAAGTGCATCAGCTTGCAGGGCCTCCATGCAATGTTATGCATTTAGACAGCACTCAGCTTCAATTGGGATCTATGGTTACTACCCGGGAACTACCCTGTGCCATATTCCTTTTCAATCAGCCCACAACCATTTCTTTCAGTTCCAGCATCTGACCTTCGAAACGTAGCAACAAAGACACTTTTGAGTGGCATTTCAAGGAGAATGAGCTTCCAGACAGGGATGCCAATGAAATCCAGAATTACCATGGATTTATTTTATTCATTATTTTATTTGTTTAATTTATATCCCACCCTCCCCGCTAAGGCAGGCTCAGGGTGGCTTACTATATATATATATATACACCTCAAAATATGTTAAAATATAAAATTTACATAAAACCACAACATATAAAATCGTAAGTGCTAGTAGACATGGTGAGTGATAGCGGTATTCTTTCAGCATCCAGATGGACCCCTACCACCATAGTTCGGGTTCTTGCCAGGCTCTTAGTTGGTACTGATGTTGTGGCCAGGGCCACATATTAAGAGGCAGCCCCTAATCAATGGCCTGGTGGAAGAGCTCAGTTTTATAGGCCCTGTGGAACTATAAAAGGTCCCGCAGGGCCCTGATGTCATCCGGGAGCTCATTCCACCAGTGTGGGGCCACCACAGAAAAGGCCCTGGCCCTCATCACGGCTAGCCTGGCTTCTTTAGGGCCTGGGAGGGCCAACCGGTTTTTGGACCCCGATCTTAGTGCTCTCTGGGGAACATATGGGGAAAGGCGGTCCCATAGGTAAGTAGGTCCCTGACCATATAGGGCTTTAAAGGTAAGAACCAGTACCTTGAACCTAATTTGGTATGCTACAGGCAGCCAGTGCAGTACTTTTAGGGTGGGCTGGGTGTGCTCCCGCACGGGAAGACACAACAGCCTCACCACTGCATTCTGCACCAGCTGCAGCTTCCAGACCTGGAACAAGGGCAGCCCCATGTAGAGAGCATTACAATAATCCAATCTCGAGTTGACCATTGCGTGGATCACTTTTGCCAGGTCATTGCATTCAAGGAAGGGAACCAGCTGCTTACTCAGCTGCAGATGGTAAAAGGCAGACTTCGCAGTGGCTGCTACCTGGGCCTCCATCGTTAAGGAGGCATCCAGAAGCACTCCCAAACTCCTAACCTCTGGCGCTGGCACCAATGGTGCCCCATTGAAGGTCGGGAGAGGGATCCCTAACCTTGGTCCACTCTGACTCAGGCACAGGACCTCCGTCTTCGTCGGATTCAATTTCAGTCAATTCAGTCTAAGCCAACCAGCCACAGCTTTCAACACCACGTTCAGATCTCCCAGACTAGAGTCTGACTAGTCGTCCAACAGCAGATAGAGCTGGGTGTCATCTGCATATTGGTAACAGCCTAGTCCATGTCTCTGGGCAATCTGGGCAAGGGGGCGCATATAGATGTTGAATAACGTTGGGGAAAGCACCACTTCTCGGGGCACTCCACAGACTAGTGGGTGCCTTTTGGATAGCTGTTCCCCAATGGCCACCTTTTGTCCCCAACCCTGAAGGAAGAAGGAGAGCCACTGCAAGGCAAACCCCCAAATTCCAGTATCGGCGAGGCAGTGGATTAGTAGTTGATGGTCAATCATGTTGAATGCTATTGCTGCCGATAGGTCTAACAACAACAACACTGTCATACCGCCTCGATCCAGATGCCTCTGGAGATCATCTGTGAGGGCGACCAGGACCATCTCTGTCCCATGGCCTGGTTGGAAACCAGGCTGGAAGGGGTCTAATGTGGAGGTGACATCCAAAAAACCCTGCAGCTGAATCGCCACCGCCCTCTCAATCAATTCGCCCAGGTAGGGGCCCAGTAGTTAGCTAATTCGGTCGGGTCCAAGGATGGTTTTTTTAGGAGCCAGCAGACCACTGCCTCCTTTAGTGCACTAGGGAACAGACCCTCAATGAGGGACTTGTTGATGATCTCCCTTAGTGTCCCTCGCAACCCATCACAGCCAGCTTTGATCAGCCATGATGGGCACAGATCGAGGCTACAGGTGGTCAGGCGAACAAGTGAGAGTAATCTGTCAACCTCCTCTAGGCTCAGTAGACTGAAATAATCCAGAACTTGACCAGAAGACATGTGTGGAGCCTTGAGTTCCGTTACTGTCTCAACTGTGGCAGTGAGGTCATGGTGGAGCAACAAGACTTTATCTGCAAAATAGCTCACAAAAGCCTCACAGCCAATCTTTTGTGGATTCTGAACGCAGGGTGTTTGTTTGTTTTTTACTTTTTCTGGACATGAATCATGGAGAGTGGGGAAGAACATCTTGTCTGGATGAAAGAAAAAATCCAAAATGGGCTCCAAAAGCCATGTTCATGCAACAACAGGACTGGGTCAAGCCCAAGCATGCTGATACTACTCTTGAACTACACTGCAATTCCCAGGGCCAAAAAAGCCCTTGTGCACTACAGTGACAGTGTTATGTATTGTGTTATTTGGATAGCATGAACTGTAGAATGAGCCTGAGCTTCAGTCACAAGCTCCATAGACTCTCAGTATCTGAAAATCAACAGCCTGATTGGCTGTCATTGTGCAATGGACCAATCACGGAAGACTATGACTTTTGGCGGGAACAAACCCTATTGGTCCTAAGCACTCACTTATGATTGGACCTTATTGTTCTAGGGGTGTGGTTTAGCCAGTTCCAAACTGTATATAAGTTGGGGTTCTTCTGTGTGTTCTGTGTTGTTGTGTGTTCTATTCTAACAAACTGAAATCACTGATTAAAGAAAGAGCTGCCTGATTTCGAGTTACATGAGATGTGTCCCCTGGTTCAGTTCATCCCTGTTTTTTAAGCCTCATTGAGAAAATTTTGTAAAACACTGGAGTCTGAACTTTAACCCTTCTTATCCTAAGGACAAACATACAGCATCATCCATAATTTCTTTACATACAGTTCAGGGCACTGAGTGAGTTGTAATGCTCAGCCTCACAACAACTCTATGACATAAGTTAGGCTAACTACAGAGTGGGTCTTTCCCAAGGGCAGTCATGACTGCATATGGACTGAGTAAAATTCTCTCCACTACATCTCAGTGGCTCCTCATTCATACCAGGAATTAAATCACAGACAAAATTAAACAAAAAACCTTTGAGCTTTAATGTGATGCCATAGCTCAGAGATGAGGTACATGGTTTGTATGCATAAGGTCCCAAATTCAATCTCCTAGTTAGGTAACAGAGTTGAGGATGACATCTGTCCAAAGCTTGGGATAGCAGCTGCCAGTTCTAGGACACTGGGACAGATGTTGAAGCTTGAGATATGTTCGTATAGCTGATCCTTTTAAAAGATTATTGGACTTCGTCAGGCCCGCAAAGAGAAACTTCTATAACTGCAGAACACCAAATTCCCTTCTCATACATCATTCATGCAGTCTACTGAAGGACACACTGAGTTGTTCTTAATGATTAATGAATAAATAAATTTGGATTCTATGTGGAAAATTCTGATGACGACGTATCTACTATGGCAGCCCTGTCAGTACTAGCTTTCTTCAAAGCCTAACCATTAAAATGTGTAATTCTCAGGTGCCATTTTCTAAATATCTTCCTGTAGAGAGTAACTTGAAAATGTGACTCCACCAAGAACCACCACCACCACACCTCATTCACTTTAAGTCTTCTGCTGTTAAATCCAACTCACATTTTTTCTTTACGAAGAAAGGTCTGACCTGTAAAACTTGAACGGAACTTAAAAACTGATAAATCACCAGGCCCAGTTGGCATACATCCAAGAATTCTGAAAGAACTCAAATGTGAACTTGTGGATCTCCTTACAAAAATATGTAATCTTTCATTAAAATCAGCCTCCATTCCTGAAGACTGGAAGGTAGCTAATGTCACCCCCATCTTAAAAAGGGTTCCAGAGGAGATCTGGGAAATTACAGGCCAGTCCATCTGACATTGATACCGGGTAAGTTGGTGGAAACTGTTATTAAGGAAAGAATTAGTAGGCACATTGATGAACAAAATCTATTGAGGAAGACTCAGCATGGGATCTGTAAGGGAAGATCTTGTCTCACTAACCTGTTAGTGTTCTTTGAGGGGGTGAACAAACATGTGGACATGAGGGAACCAATAAATGTTGTTTACCTTGACTTCCAGAAAGCTTTTGATAAAGTTCCTCATCAAAGGCTCCTAAGGAAGCGCAATAGTAATGGGATAAAAGGACAAGTCCTCTTGTGGATCAAAAACTGGCTAATTAAAAGGAAACAGAGAGTGAGTATAAATGGGCAATTTTCACAGTGGAGGGTGGTAAGCAGTGGGGTACCTCAGGGATCAGTACTGGGTCCGATGCTTTTTAACTTGTTCATTAATGATTTGGAGTTGGGAGTAAGCAGTGAAGTGGCTAAATTTGCAGATAACACTAAGTTGTTCAGGGTGGTGAGAACCAGGGAGGATTGTGAGGCACTCCAAAGGGATCTGTCAAGGACGGGTGTGTGGGCGTCAACGTGGCAAATGGGGTTCACTGTGGCCAAGTGCAAAGTGATGCACATTGGAGCCAAAAATCATAACTATAAATACATGTTGATGGGGTCCGAACTAGCAGAGACTGACCAAGAGAGAGATCTTGGAGTTGTAGTAGATAACTCACTGAAAATGTTGAGACAGTGTCCGACTGCAATAAAAAAAGGCCAACACTATGCTGCGGATTATTAGGAAGGGAACTGAAAACAAATCAGCCAGTATCATAATGCCTCTGTATAAATCAATGGTGCGACCTCATTTGGAGTACTGTGTACAGTTCTGGTCACCACACCTCAAAAAAGATTATAGCATTGGGAAAAGTGCAGAAAAGGGCAACTAGAATGATAAAAGGGTTGGAACACTTTCCCTGTAAAGAAAGGTTAAAACGCTTGGGTCTCTTTAGCTTGGAGAAACTATGGCTGAGGGGTGACATGATCGAGGTTTACAAGATTATGCATGGGATAGAACAGGTAGAGAAAGAAGTACTTTTCTCCCTTTCTCACAGTACAAGAACTCATGGGCATTCAATGAAATTGGTGAGCAGTCAGGTTAGAACAGATAAAAGGAAGTACTTCTTCACCCAAAGAGTGGAATTCAGTGGCTCCATCAGTGGCTATTAGTCACAAGGAATTCAGTGGCTCCATCAGTGGCTATTAGTCACAAGGAACACTCAGGCTGGGGCAAGGGATGCTCTGTATTCTTGGTGCTTGGGGGGGGGGCAACAGTGGGAGGGCTTCTAGTGTCCTGGCCCCACGGCTGGACCTCCTGATGGCACGTGGTATTTTTGGCCACTGGGTGACAGAGTGTTGGACTGGATGGGCCATTGGCCCAATCCAACATTGGCTTCTCTTATGTTCTTAACTGGTAGTCACCAATATGATTACGCTTGTATGTAGTGTATCTGCATATATATGTGTGTATATACTGTTGACATAAGGAGCTTTTTAAAAACTTCAAGGAGGCAAGAATGTGGTATTTAATCATGTATTCATTGATGTTCTGTTGAAAGGCATTGTGGGGAAATTTCTCTCTGATACCAAATCAACTGTGCAAGTGAAACTGGGTGTACCCATATGGCTCACTGCCCCTCCCTCTCCTTTTTAAAAGAGGAAAATACTCCTGGATTTTCTTCAGGCCCGTCTGGTCAGGAATCTTTGCCATCTTGCCAAGTTGTGGGCACGGAGGAGGGGTCACTGGGTGTGGGGGGGGAGAGGTAGTGTGCAGGGGTTAGACTAGATGACCCTGGATGTCCCTTCCAACTCTATGATTCTATGACTTTTCTATCAGTAAATTACAGAGTATTATATTTTGAAGTGCTTATAGCTTGAGATTGTTAAGAATGCCCCTTGTTTGAAAGCTGTACACAAACTAGGGGCACATTTATAATTGACACATAACAGGTGGGGTTCAGATAGCCTCAACTCAAGCTCTGCTCATGGAATAGATTTTACTCAACTCTTTGCATCCTGCAGCGCATTCCAAAGGACCCAAATGTTTATTATGCAGAGAAGCGTTTTGGATTCATAGGCTGAATACATGCCATCCCAAAGGGCTGAATGCATCTTTGGATCTATCATGTTTTTAATAACAATTTTGATTAATAATAATATGTGAAGTTATATTCAGCCTCATGTATGTAAGTGTTTTATGGATGTACACCTTTAAGATTTTGTTAGAATGTATATAAAGAAAGAGATGAGCCACACCTGCTAGCAACCGACTAATTTGCACATTCAGAATGCAATGAGCTTGCTAGCTAACAAGAGGAATGAGTAAAAAAAACTAGAAGCGTATGTGTATTGTTTAGTTTTATCTGATGTGTATTGTTTAGTTTTATCTAATTGTATTTAAAGAAGATGAGTTATGCAAAATAATTTTGGATGTTAACATGGAAAAGTGATAGTTAATGGAAAAACTGTTTTATACTCAATACAATAACTGTCAAAGATTCTAAACATATTTGTTAAAACTCAAATAAAAAGATTTATCAAAAAAAGAATGCAATGAGCTAAATGAATACAATAGTCTAGTGAGCATAAATTAGTTTTATATTAAAATATTTGTTGATGTAGTCACATAAAGAAAAGGTACTAGTGAAATTGTAAAAAAAAATTCCATAGAAATTCTATGAAGAAGAGTCTACTATCCAGACATCCATTGATGTTGTATCAGAAAAGAGACGTTGTTGTATGTATGAAACTTTATTGATATAATTGTACTAGGAAAAAGGCTCGTTGTGGAAATAAATACATCTAGCTCTAGAAAGAGGGTCTGGGCGGGTGCCCCGGCCTTGGACACTCAGTGTCAATTTGCTGTGGAAACCTCAGCAGGGTATAATGACACATAGTTCACCATTTTCTCCAGAGGAACTGATCTCTGCTACCTAAAGAACAGATGTCATTTTGAGTGATCTCCAGCCCTCACCTGGAGATTGGCAACGATGGTTCCCCAGAAGGGAATGGTTGGTTTGGAGGGTGGAGTCTATGGCCTTGTACCTGTCTGAGGTCCCACGCCTCCTGAAACCTCACCCTCTCCAGGCTCCGTCCCTCACATCTCCAGGAATTTCCCACCTGGAGTTAGCAACCCTATCTCCTTCCCAGGCAATAATCAACCTACCTTTATTTCCCCTTACTATTCAGCTTTCCACCCGCCACACACCTGCAGCCTCTCCCATGCTCTGAAGCCCTGACTGCTACATCACATTGGCTGTCATACGGGGGCCACCTCAGCAGCATATAAGGATACAGAGCCCACCATTTTCTCCAGGGGAACTGATCTCTGCCATCTGGAAAGCAGTTGTAATTCTGAGTGATCTCCAGCCCTCACCTGGAGATTGGACACATTTTACCTCAGAATAGCAAACTGTTTAGAATGTTGTAGGCAAAAGCCAATCAAGTTGCATATGCAAACGACCTGTGTTCCGAGGCAAAGGCCAATGAGGCTGCATATGCAAATAACCTCTGTGTTCTGACTGGCTATGGGGGGGGGGAGGAACAGCAAACTGTTTAGAATGTTGGAGGCAAGACTCAAGCAATGCAGCCAGTGGATAGGGACAGATTCTGAGTGACACACCAGGGCGCCAACCAATTCCGGCGCATGTGGAATGTTCTAGAGAAGTGCCACCACCATTCGGCTTTTATATATAAGGGAGATAATTACAGGTACATTGCATATATTCTTATACAGATTTTTTTACAAAACATTTTTTTAATAAGTATTATAAGGTTCAGAAGAAGACCCAATGAAACGATACGTTATTCCGGAGAACATCGTTAACAACCATGAATTCTACCATGATGATTATTTTTGTACACTTGTTGAGATTTTTTGAATATTGAATAATATACTGTATCATATAGATATAGCGCACCATTTCAGTTTCCTTCTGGTCTGATTTATTTAGTTTACTATGACTGTTATCCATACCTTACATTAGCTCCAGGTGGTGGCAGCAGATCTCCCACTATTACAACTGATCTCCAGGTGACAGAACAATTCACCTGGAGGCCACTTTGGAAGGTAGATTCTATGGCATTGAAATCCCTCCCCTCTCCAAACCCCGCCCTCCTCAGGCTCCACCCCCAAAAGCTGGCAACCCTAACATGCTGGCAACCCTAACATGCTATAATGCAGATAGATGTGGCATCAGGAAAACAACAAAAATTCCAGCAGTATCTGCACTTTCCATGAAAGGGCCTTCTTCTGAGAGGGTATATTACCAGATTCTTTGACCATTAAACTGATTAGTATCTTTGCAAATTAACACAAGAAGTCCAAACACTGTGGTAATGTTAGGTTTAAAAAGAAAGAAGAAACAATGAGAAAGATGGGCTGGAATAGCAAGAAACTGAAAACTAAAATAAAATCCTACCAAAACGAGGAAAATGCAAAAAGAGAAAGCAGGGACTCTGTAAAATGGAAGTTCTTTGCCTCATGGAAAAGCTGAATAATTATCAATGTGTGCAACAGGGGAAAAATTGATTAATGTAAATTAAAAGAAAATTGGTGAACAGTGTAGCAGGGAAAATTGAACTGTATAGAAACAATAGAAGCTGACGGATGATTGTGTTTTGTGTCATATTATAAGTCAGTGCACAGTTTAGTGCCTGATAAATATAAATGTTACTTTTTATATTTTTTTTAAAAGTTACCTGAACTAATGGTGGAAAAAACAGAAAAGCAGATTGTATATGAAATGGAGATATGTGAAGAATTATGTTATATTGTATTTATTTCAAGTATTTTTAATTGCTCACAGATTTAGCATATATCTCATTATGTCCAGAATGCTCTTTTTTGAACAGTTTCTAGAATCACTTCTGATTAAGCAAACAAGTATGGATCTTCCGTTCTGGCTTCAAAGACTGTTTCTTCTGGCTCCACCTCTCAGCTCTACAGTTTTTTATGAATGACTAGCAATCACTGACAATGAATGACTGCCAACTGCCCATTCAACTCCTTTCAACTCTTCCCTGCACACACATACTACAGAAGCAAATTGATGCTCTATGACTACAGATGAGATTTCAGTACATTTTACAATGAAAAAGCAAGTCCAAGAAAGGAGAGATCTTAATGTCCTCTAGCTAGTTCAAATATAGACTTTAAATACAACTAGGTTTTATCAATATTCAGTTTTACTGAATTATCTTTTAAATATGCAATCAGAATGTTTCTTTCAAGAGACAATCTATGATAAACTATCATTTTGCAAGTATTATTTTCTTTACCAGAAATTTAATTAGATACCATCACAACAGTGCTTTATGTACAGAACTTAAGAGCTGCTACCTGTATTACTTTTGCAAGACAAAGATACTTGGACAATATGTCCTTGGGCAAAAAAGATGCTGAGACAATATGTCCTTGGGCAAGTAACACACAAGCCGATTTCAGAAAGCTGCTTGGCTTGAATCTAAACATCAGTGTTCACTAGTCACAACCTCTCCCAAACATAATGATTCAGCCCCCTCCTTTGTTCTGTGTTTAAATAATGTCAACTGAAAACTGAAGTTAAGCATAAAGAGTATTAAGTTTGCATCTAGAAGTATTGAGTGACACTTCTTCTGGAATCCTACATTACAGATCCCTTTGCTTTCACTGGATCTCGCTGCTGCATAAGAACACTAATGACTGCATTTACTATACATTTTTGGATCTCCTGCAGAAATATACAGGACTGCCAGTGAGCATTGATTTGGCTGGTCCTGCTTGGAGATGCCACATTCATATAAATCAATCACACACTAGCCACATGTTCGACTCCCACACTGAGGTAAGAGTCTATACAACTGGGAGCTATCCCAATCCCACTTGGTTCACAAGTCTGGTAGTCTCATAGGAAATCACATGGGAGCTAACAAATACCTGAACCTGACCAATAATATTATACCATATACACCATAATATTGCACCATATATAACACCATAGTGATCCTTTTTTACAATTTCCAGAGCAGCACCAAATCTATAATTTTTAAAAGGATATATCTTAGGAAGGCTCTTTGGAGAGACACATTGCAATCATAGAATCCCTCTTCACTGCTGAAGCAAACAGAAAGCATACTCCAGTTTTTTAAAAAAAATACTGAAACGAATAAAATTCTGTGTTAACATATTGCAATGTATATTAAATACCTTGTATTGTACAATATTGTTTCAAGTACTAGTTTTATGTTAATTTTTTAAATTAAATATCATATCTTAAAACATTTGGGCAGTGTTTTAGATTGTGTATTCATATCTTAAACATATCTTAAACATTTGGTGGAGTTGGCAAAAGATCTTAAACTGCCTAAAAACTATTAGGAGAAGTGTTATTATATGTCAGGAACATCTTGTGGAGTGCATTTTTTCATATAAATAAATATCCACAGGTGTTGTGTGTGGATGAAAAACTCTGTGTGTGCCAAAAGCTATTTACAGTATTCCAAAGGAAGAAATTCCCAATGACTAAAGTTGCTAGCAGGCCTGGAGAAACATGCCCTGTCCCTTTAGTAGAGGCTTAATGGGATGTTATTTGCTAGGTGATATTATTTTCTCCAGGTCTGCTGGCATCCCTATCAATAGCAATACATTACTAAGCAGAGATACACCCATTTAAGTCTGTTGAAGCTACTGGGCTTATAAGGATGCAACTTTGCTTAGGGTGGCATTGTAAATCTGCTTCAGTATAAGCAACCTCAAAACCAATTGAACAGTCCTCATTAAATTGTTTCTTTGCATACCCCCTCTGGACAATAATATCCATTTATCTCAAGGAAGTATGTTCTAGATTGTGTATATAAATTTCAGTCCAAAAACATACATGAAGAAATCTATGAATATAGCACTTTATTCATTAAACTGCTATTATCAGTGTCAAATATCATGAAGAGGAAGCCACACAGGAGGTACATAACCAATATGTACTTTTATTTTAACCACAGTGATGCATTAAGGTTACCAGGTCTCCCACTATGGTGGGAAACCTGCCGCCAGCAAACCTCACTACTGCTGCTGGTGGGAAAATAAAGACAGCATTATGTCACTCCTGGGAAACACCCAGACATGACAGTTATACATCTCTAGGAATTGCCAGAAACTCCATGGTTTTCAGTGATTCCTACAGAGGCATGATGTCACTTCTGGGTTTTCCCCAGAAGCACAGAAGTGACATAATGCTGCTTTACCAAAGTGCCCCCTCCCAATGTCCCTGCACTCTTATGGTGTATCTGGAGGAAACCTTGAACTGAACTGGTCAGTAGAAAGAACCTTACTAAACAAGAAAGTGAAATTACTGTTGCTTAGAAGCTGAATTCCAACACTTCCTAGTATGACAAGCCTGGAAGGCCAACATACTACAACCAAGCTTCTCCTTAGCCCACAACTTATTTCACAAACAGGAGGGTTAAAAAAACACACCACCATCTCACCAAATGACAAAAAGCCCTCCTATGCACATGAAAACATCTTAATGAGTATTTTTGTAATTTCACAATTCATTTTCAAATTAAATCTTGGTCTTTTTTCAAACAATATTAAGTCAGCAATATTAACTTGTTATGCATCAAGTGCAGAGCAGTTACTTCTACTACAAACCAAAGGTTAGTACAGGTGCAGAGCAGTTACTTCTACTACAAACCAAAGGTTGAGAAGAGAAGAGAAGAGAAGAGAAGAGAAGAGAAGACATGGCAATCAGGCTATACTGGCTGTTCAAAACAAGAGAAGTAGCCAAGCACTAATCTTAGTCATAGGAATGTTGGCATGGGTTCCATGCTTAAATTAGCAGTGAAAGCTTTCTGCAGCATTTTGGCTCAAAAACAAGCAAAACAGGAAGTTGTCAGGATTCAATAGTCAGGTCACACAACACAGTGCTTCATAAGAAGAATTATGTTTATTGGTACACCAGGACTATGGCACGTGTACTGCTTGTGTCAGAAATGCCCAGGAACAGTATGGCACCCTGAATTATACTAGGATCAAACACCCCCCCTTTACAAGCTGAAGCCAATAAGCAAAGTTCGCACACGCGGGGAAAGAAAGCAGGCAAAAAGCAAAAGCCGTTGGTTCCCAGCAAAGGCCGACAGCAGCTGGAACATCCCAAGGTCAAGAAAGTAGATAATACCCAGACAGTGAAACTCTGCGTAGCAGGCAGAGCAAGGTGGTTTCCCACTCCACACATTCCAGCAACAATGCAGTGTTGACTGACAGAAGTAGGCGCCGGTGTCCATGCTACTACTACCATATGAGTAGGGCTGCCAACATCCAGGTGGCACCTGGAGATCTCCCGCTATTACAATTTATCTCCAGACAACCAAGATCTGTTCCCCTGGGGAAAAATGACTGCTTTGGAGGATGGGTTTTATGGCATTATATCATGCTGAGGTCCTTCCCCTTCCCAACTCCACCCTCTCTAGGCTCTACCCCCAAAATCTCCAGGTTTTTTTTTCCAACCCAGAGCTAACAACTCTACAGATGAAGTGGCGGTGAGAGGTAGGGTTTGGATATAGAATGTGAGGACAAGGTTAGGGATATACCAGAGTAACATACACATCTTAGTTTCCAGTGTATTTGGAAAATCCATTGATCTCTGCCTTCTCTGGCTGCTAAACTGGACTGCCCCCCCAAAAAAAAACAAAGAAAAAATGTGGCATGACAAAGTGGGCAAGGCCAGCTGTGATTGGCAGTACATACTGTAAATTTGGTAATGCAAAAGTACTGCCATGCTATGCCTTTGACTAGGAAATGTCAGTTCATCCACACTGGCTTGTTATAGTGGAATGTATGTCTCAAATGTGGACAACTAGAAAAAATATTTTATGGTAATTTTTGAATGAATTTCATATTCAAAACCCAGATAGGCTGAAAAGCAAAAAAGCTATTTTATGCACACTCAAGAGGTTGCATGCTTTACTCACTCTGTTTGAACAACAGACTCCATCTCTTGTGCCATATCACAAACTACTTAGACTGCCCCTATGCTTAAAAAACAGTTTGCCATGTAGCATCACAAACTGCTGTACACCACCAGTCCAAAGGTTTCTTGACTGAACTAGTCATATGGATTTCTAGATCCCCAGTCATAACTTACTCTGTGTAATCTGCCTTGAGTCCCAGGGAGAAAGGCAGAATATGAATAACATGAACAAATAATTTCTGCCATGTGTGCAACGTGCATGAAGCGTGATGACATCACCAGTGGAAACTCATCACTCTACGAGTGTATCACAGCAATGCTCTAGTGTTCAGGGCAAAAACGCTATGGTGACCATAGAGTTTCCCCCTAATGCTAGAGCGTTGCCGCGCAATGCCTCCAGTGCGATGACATCACTGGAGGGTTTTTTAATTCCTTCCTTAATTAATTATAGAGAGGGGGGAAATGATTCTACCTTTAAAGAGGAAAGGCATAAAACCATGATAGTGTTAAAAAGAAATGTACAGAGAAAGCAGAAAAAGGTTAAGTAGTAACTGGCTGTAACTTACATTGATCTATGTTCACTGAGTTAATTGATTTACAGTAATATAAAATATAAAACATAAAATAGCAGTATAGTACAATACCACAAAGATGAAAGGTACATAGCAATGTGACTGTGGTTAATTGATTCTGATTTGTTAGCAATATGGAATGTAACATTATGAAAGAAGATCCTAAAGATGATTATAAGTAAATATTATAAGTAATGATCTAATAATAGTACAACACAAATAAGATGAAAGATTTTTAGTAATGTGATTGCTATAATATAAAAAGAAGGAATTGTATGGATTTGATGAAAATTTTTAGGCATGGAATGGTGTTTCTTTCTTTTTCTCTTTCTTTTTTTCCCAGCTACAAAAACTGATTAAGAATAGCACTGTATGGACAAAATTATATGTAATAGTAAGAAAATATAGTATAGGTAGCAAGATAGCATAGATACATATATAGCTATATTGTTTGTAAGACCTTATATGTTATTGTAGAATAAGAATATTACTAGTAGAAATTGCTGGCTATTTTGGGTATATGGTTGAAGAAGAGGAAATATTATGATAACACAGAATGTTGCCAGACATTATAAATAAGTAAAAAATGAAATTTGTAAGCAAACATGATGTTGTGCATGAGATATTGGAATTGACCTTTTTTAAAATGTATTGCTCTCACTTTTTTCTTTCTTTTTCTTTTTCAAAAACCTAATAAAAACCTATTATATATCAAAACTTGCCATTCAGATGTATAAAATAGCCATTTTAAGAAACATATTAGATTTCTGAATTCTTGGTATGAGTGTACTTATTCATGCATAATTTAAGTAAGTTTAAGCTGTTGGAAATTGTTTTCATAATAAAGGAGAGAAATACAAAATATCGGTCTATATCTCCTTTTTGTTGGAGAAGTGACAGCCTGCTAGGAGTCTGATTACTGTGAATGCTCCTGAAGGAGTAGTTTAATCCACGTGTACCCTAGGGAGGGCTGTGGAGCATTCACTAGAGTTTGGGGCTTATTGAATGTTTTTCTCTTGCAGTTCAGCCTACCTCTCGTTCTCTCTCTCTTCTCTGTGTTAGTATCTGCTAGTGCCTGTGCTCTGAAGGCCTCTCTGTTGTATTAATGTCCTGTAGTCAGTTATTGTCTTTCTGCAAAATTCTGTTGCAGTAAATTCAGTGAAAGCAAACTCCAAAGTGTGGACTGGATTATTTCTGAACTCTTCCAACACTTTTGTGGTTTCCTTCCCCTTTAGACAGCTCAACAAATAAGAACAAAATTTGCCATCTGAGAATATTTTGTAAAGAAAAGTGCATCTGGCAGCCTTGCGATGCACACAAATGAATTCCAAAGGCAGGGCCATATGTCAAGATACTGCTCAGATTAATTGAGCCTATTTAGCAGTGCTGTAGTTACTGCTGAAATATTAATGACTTTTATATCTTTCTAAAAGAAAACAGGATTTTACCTACTACTGAGGTTGATATAATTAGGCTTCAAACACAGCTGAGAGATCTAACGTGAATAGTTATGTTAAGATGCAGTCTTTAGTGAAAATTTTCTAGGATGAAAATTATCCTGATAAATGCATTGTTTCCCTTACTTTTTCATCCCATTCAAAATCCTTGGACCATTCAGTTCCAATGTGCATGTTCTCCTGGGACATCTTCCTTCCTCAGGAGGCCTCTTGTTCCTTCCTCCAATTATTAGTCACTTTTTCTCATCCTTTCTTTGCCAATTTATATTATGAAGCATATCTGAAATGCATTTTTCCTCTTCCTGGGCACTACAACACCAAGATCTTTTCCCCTCTCAGTCTTAAGAAATTTAGACCCTATTGGTCCATACTTGAAGTTGGAATTTTTTTGTCTCAATGTACATCATCTTATATTTATCAACACTGAACTTCATTTGCCACATTGTCGTCCACTCACTCAATTTGTGGGGATCCTTTTGGAACTCTTCACCGTCAGCCTTAGTTTTCACCATCCTGAATAATTTTGTGTCATCTGCAAACTTGGCCACTACTCATCCTTGTTCCAGATAATTTATAGCACCAGCCCCAATACTGATCCTTGTGAGACTCCACTGCTTACTTCCCTCCATTGTGAGAACTATCCATTTTCTCCTGCTCTTTGCTTCCTGTCATTTAACTATTTTTTTTAATCCTTAAGAGAACTCGTCCTTTTATCCCATGACTGCTAGGTTTACTCAAGAGGCTTTGCTCCTGTATGTGCCCCATAATTGTATCTTTGAATCCAGTTTCTACTAATTTGTCCAGAACAGACATTAGGCCGACTGCCCTGCAATTTCCTGGTTCCCCTTGGGACACCTTTTTAAAAGTTGGTATAACGTTTGCTCCTCTCTAGTCTTCTAGTACAGCAGCTGAATCTAGTGATAGGTTACATAAATGGGCTAGATGAAGATGAGTAGCCATTGTTAGTCTGCTTGTAAAAAGAGTCCAGTAGCACCTTAAAGACTAAGAACATTTGTGGTAGGGTATGAACTTTTGTGAGTCACTGCTCACTTCTTCATTTAGTAGATCAACTATTACACATTTGAGTTTCCTAAGAACTCTCAGATGTATGCCATCAGAACCTGGAGACTTATTGGTTTTTAATTTCCTCAATAGGTCTAGAACTTAATCTCTCATCACCTCAATTTGACTCAGTTCTTAAAACTCCCTTCCTGAAAATAGTGGTTGCGGCATAGGTACATGCCCCTCACTTTCCACAGTGAACACAGAAGCAAGAAAGTAATTAAGCTTCTCTACCATCTCTCCCCATTTTCCTTTAGCAATTCCAACAGCTTCTCTGGCTTGTTTCCTGCTGTGGATATATTTAAAGAAATGTTTATTGTTTGTCTTGATGCTTTTAGAAACCCTCTCCTCAAATTCTCTTTTTGCATGCCTAATTACTGACTTACATTTCTTTTGCCAGTGCCTGTGGTCCCTTCTGTTCAATTCATTGGGGCACACCTTCCACTTTTTAAAAGAAGCCTCTTTACTTTTTATAGCTTCCTTGACTTGCATTGTTAACCATGCAGGCATTCTTTTAGACCTGGAAGTGCTTTTCCTAACCTGTGGAATGCATTTTATCTGGACTTCAATGAGTGTGATTTTAAATAGCTTCCAAGCATCCTCTAGGGATTTGACTCTCTTGTGTTTCCCTTTCAGCTTCCTTTTAACTATTCCCCTCATTTTTATAAATTTTCCTCTTTTGAAATCAAATGTTACAGTTTTAGACTTCTGGGGTAATTTTCCATTAACATGAATGTTGAACTTAATAACATCGTGGTCATTGTTACCAACTGATGCAATAACCTCTACATCTTTCATACTGCCTTCCTTCCCCCAAGACATACTACAAGCAACTTTTGACAATCTAGGGACAGAGAATCTGTTTATGATGACACAAAAAGCAAAACTTTTGCCAAATTTCATGGAAACCATTAAATATGTCCAAATAAACTCTCTGAACTGTGGCCATTGCCTGCAATTTTCTAGAGAATCGTCTTTTTCTGGAGAAAAAGTGAACTGAAACTCCCACCTACACTCTCTGTTCAGTTCAAATGATGTTCTGCACATTTGATTCAAGTTGGACTATTCTCTTATATCACTTCAAGCACCTCATCATGACTGCAGCGGCAGGGTACCTTACAATCAAATGTTGGCAAGTGACAAGGGGAAAAAATCTGAACTATTTAATTTTCTGACAGTGATTAGAAATTTGCCAGTGTCACGGCTCAGGTGGGGTGTCACCTGATACTGCCACCACTCTGGTTTTAGGATCCCTTGAGAAGGCCCAGAGCACCCTCCCAAGACCTTCACACCTCCCTTATTTGGCCAAATAATAGGTGGGAGGACCAGGCAGAGAAAACAACAAATAAAAGGTTTATTTTACAGAAGGTCAGTCAAATATGGGAAACAAACAAGGTGCAATAGCAATAAGTGGGTGAAGAGAAAAGAAACCAAATGCCCTAACGCAACTAGACTCACAGTCCCTAGCTCACTGTCTCAGTTGGGCCTGAGTCTACGCACCATTCCTCTCAGGGTGAGGGTCTCTCCAGCAACAGCCTTCCTTCTGGACCTGCTCTTGGAAGAAAGAACAAGCTCTTCTTCTGTACCAGCTCTTATTATCAGGGGTCATTTCCTGTAGGAGCGCACAGGAGCGGAGCTCCAACAGTAAAGAGTCCAGGGGGTGGGCACATGCAACAAGCCCCACCCCCTGCTCCCAGCAGCCCTCAGTCAGAGCAAGAAGCAGCCCGGTAAGTTGCAGAGCTCCCTCCAGCCCCCTGGTCCAAAACAGTCCAGTGGCACCTTTAAGACCAAGTTTTATTCAGGTACAAGCTCTCCCTCCCCTGAGAGGACAGATCTGCACATTCCCCCCCCCCATAGCTAGTAATCCAAAACAGTCCAGTGGAGCCTGAGCGGTGGGTGTTGCCTTCTGACACACTTCCGGTGATTGCAGTGGGTGTGGCATATGCAAATAAGTTATGCTAATGAGCTCCTGCACCTCTTTTTCTGCTAAATGACCCCTGCTTATTATAAGTCCCCTTTCTCTGTGATTGGCTAAAATTGGCACCAAAACCTCTCAGGGACTTCTGGGAGTTGTAGGCCTGGCCTCCTCCCACTGCTACTCAGGCTCTCTGGGCCTGCTAGGCCTTTACTTGCACAGCCCAGATCATGACTGTTGTGTCTTAACCATTGAAACACAATGTTAAGATTGAAACCTCAGCCGGATTCTAATCTGGAACAACACTATTGGCTGAAGCACGTTCAGTAACCAATCAAATGTAAGAGAACTGTGCTGGAGGGAACTGTGTTTATTGGGTGTTATCTCTGTAATACAATTGGACCTTACTATGTGAGGGCGTGGCTACACCAGCCCGGGAGAGTTTAAAAGGAGCTATGCTCCACTGTTGTTATTGTTGTGTCGTCTGATGCTGTGTGATCTTTGGAAGTTCTCGTTCTCAAATAAAGCTGATTCACTTTGTACTTACTTCGTTGTTGAGTTGCATACTTAACAATGACAGCCAGTAATGTACAAGATTTTAATTCAGTGAACTGCATAATATAACCAATCAATACTAATTACATCACTAATGAATAATATTTACATTCTTTTAAATGTCCAAAAGTTCTACAGACAAGACGTGCAGTGACTGAATAAACAGGAGTGTTTCAACAGCAGTTCTAAGAAAATGACCTAAAATTAATATTATTAATTTCCATTAAGTGCTTTTGTTCCAAGCTACTACATTCACAAGAAAGACAAAACCCAGAATAAACTTGGCCATCCGATTCAAATGTTTCAGTATCATATCTTAAAGCACATCTATGCTGATTTTTCAGGTCCATATTCACTCTTACGGTGAGGTGTGTTTTCCAAACTGGGGCTTATGGTGCAGATGAAATGGCAACAAAACCCTTTCAGCTCTGTCCCATTTCCACAGAAAAGCTCTTGACCAGCTTACTTTGCCAAAAACCCTTGCTTTGCCCCTTAGGATGCCACACTCTACATCTGTCACTGATTTTGTTCTTGCCATTGCTGTGTATGTTTCTGGTGCCAAGCTACCACACAGTTTTTGCTGCCAAGCTGATTGAACATGACACCAGTGGGTATGTAAATGAATGTATGTAGGCTGTATTAGGCTTGCACAAGCTGGCTTCAGGGGCCCAAAGGAGGCACCTGTGCAACTGTACTACAACTGGCAGTGGCACTGGCACTTGTGCGAGCATCAGATTAAGGCAAAAGTATAAAAGCACACTGTGGGTCATGCCAGGACCCCATTGATTACTATACATTTAGGACAGATTTTTAATCCCCAAAATGACCATTCTTAAGGACTCAGTAGCAAGGCTGGAGTGCTCATTTCCTCACCCTCAGAGCAGCTGGAAGATGTTGGGAATAAGTAGATTGTTGGGAAGCAGTGAGGGAATGCTCATCATTCCTTGACATATTTAAGCCACTGTGAGGGTGCGGTCACACGGCAAGTTTACCACGATTTGTTCCCACTGTAGATTTGATCAGGAATATTTTTTTCAGGTTGGGATGATCACACATCCCTCCCTGAACTGTGTGCATTGCGCAATGAGGCTCTGGGCACCGTTCAGATAGCTGCGCTGCCGCTTGGGCAGCACAGATTGTTTTTTTAAACAAATTGGCTTTGCGCATGCACATATACACATGGCCGAATCACTACTCCCACTGGGACTCACCGTACACCCTTGTTCTTGCAAGTTACCCCCCCAAATAGCAAACAAAATTAACCGGCGATGTACAACTGAGCGCTGGAGTCTATATGTGCGCTTAAACGTTTATACATTGAATTTATTCAGCGCAGGATTGCTCATGCACACAACGATGGAAGCTTGTAAAAAAAAATCGCAAGAAGGACGTTCAGCCAAACGCTCCTCCTCCTCCTCCTCCTCCTCTTCTTCTTGTAATATACAATATCACATACATGTAATATGTTTCTGTACAATCTGTTCACAACTGACCTAATCGCAATCATTGCGAGAAATGGCTGTCCAGAACAGCAAAATCGCGGATTCAAAACACAAATATCTGGAAAACACTTGATTTCCAGGTATAGGAAAACTCGCTAGGGAACCGGGAGGATTGCGCAAGTGAGCCCACTTCGGTACAGGAGACGGATGCAGCTGTCTGATCAGCAATTTTAAATGCAAGTGACAACAGCGGTGAAACCCGATCAAAATGACCATGTAACCATGGCCTGAGATTCTGAGTGAAGGGCGGGGTATAAATCCAATCTCCTCCTCCTCCTCTTCTTCTTGTACTATACAATATCACATACATGTAATAAGTTTCTGTACAATCTGTTCACAACTTTCTTTATCATTGTTATCAAGGCTGCTATCCATCCTGACATTAAGAGAAATAAGGTCTGCTTTAAAAAAAAATCCACTGTAATCAGAGATCATAATCAATTTCAATCTAATGTGTCTTTGTGTTTCTATGTAACCCAGCTATAAAGCTGGCTGAAAACCATAAATATTTGTCTTCTGTCCTGTCTAACAATGAGCTCTCTGGGCACAAAAGACACATGGAAAAGCTCTTCTCAACATTTCTTTGCTGTACTGGAAACCAATATTTATCAAGTGAGGTTAGCACACACCCTGGAACTACCTTCACTGAACTGCACAACTTCCTTCAACCTATTTACTTTCTATTTCAGGACGTTATCATAGGCAAGCAGATCTGTACCCACACCATGATAATTAAACCCACCAGGGATAGGTTGTTGTGGTACTGAATCTTCAGCTAGCAAAGCGGCAAAACATGTGAAAGGAACATTCCACTGGTGAAAGAGGAAGGGAAGAGAAAGAAATCAAGAGACAGCTGTGGGTATTCCAGCAGTTAGCAACTCAGTTTTATTGGCCACAGACTCCCCCTTTTCTTCAGAGAAGTAAACCCCATATAATAAAAATTGACAAACATATTAACTAAAGTGTAAATTGGAAGCCTTTGCTTTGTGCCACAGAACTGGATTTCTGTGAAACAAAGTACATAAGAATATGGCACAAATTGAGAAAAAATAACAAGTGTCTAGATCCAGGTAGTCAGCCATATTGGTCTAAAGCAGTAGAACAAATTTAGAGTCCAGTGGCACCTTTAAGACCAACAAAGGTTTATTCAACGTATGAGTGTCTAGCAAGCTTCCAGATTAAACAATAGAAGTGTAGAGCTATAACTAAGTTTCCGATTTAACAGGCTTTGTTCCAAAGAAGGAGAGGGCATATTGCTCTTTCCATTCTTTCCGCAGCTCCTCATGCCACATGGCATTATGTTCTGATCCTAACTCAGCATTTGCTTTAGGGGAAGCAACAGAGGACTACTAAGGAAAGGGACAGGCAGGGAAGATCTTGGGGGGGGGGTTGTTTTTGTTTTTTAGCTTTTTCTGTTTGCAGAAGCTTGGATTCAACACTTGGTATTACATATTTTGGAAGTCTTATATATGCAATAACATTCCAGCCAGCATGGTGTCATGGTTAAGAGCAGCAGACTCTAATCTGGAGAACTTAGCTTCACTGAACTGCACAACTTCCTTCAACCTATTTACTTTCTATTTCAGGACGTTATCATAGGCAAGCAGATCTGTACCCACACCATGATAATTAAACCCACCAGGGATAGGTTGTTGTGGTACTGAATCTTCAGCTAGCAAAGCGGCAAAACATGTGAAAGGAACATTCCACTGGTGAAAGAGGAAGGGAAGAGAAAGAAATCAAGAGATTGTAAGTCACTCTGAGACTCTGAGTAAAGGGCAAGGTATAAATCCAATCTCCCCCTCCTCCTCCTCCTCCTCTTCTTCTTCTTCCATTTCCTCAGCCATGGTATAAGCAGGACCAAGTTTACAAATAATAATTCATATTTTCAGTATTACACAGACCTGGAGTTCAATGGGGCTTATTCACATGTGACATTAAAAACATTGTTCAACCCTTCTGAGACATTTGGTGCATATTTGCTAAGTGTAGTGTAATGATTAGTTTAGCACATTGGGACAAGGAGGACCCCATGTTCAACCCTACTCTCTAAACCATTAAGGTAAATACTTTAAACAGCATACACTCAGAGCATCATTGATGAAAGTATGGGAAGAAGCAAAGAAATTGTTCTATACAAAAATACCTAAATGGGTTTCACCACTGGAGGCTTTTACAAATCCCATACTATTTACAAAACAAACAATGTGGAGATATGAGGACCTATTAGATAATAAAAACAATTTAAAATCACAAGAGTCTCTTAAACAACATGATACATATTTGAACTGGTGGGAAAGAGCACAGCTTGAATCTAGATATGTTAAAGACAAACAAATGGGCTTTGATGAAAAACTGATAGACCTAGATAAGATTTTATTATGATGAAAAGTTTATTAAAAATCCAAAACTATAAATGATTTCTCCTAGAGATTGAATAGTACTGTGCCATGAGGAACCCCATAGGACAAGTCCCACACTGATGAAACCTAGCCTCCAGTAGCAACCCCTTGAGACTGATTTGTGAGGAATTATTTGAACCAAATGTCTGCCTACAAATGTCTCAACAAGGTGGCATGATCCACTGTATCAAAGGCTGCAGATCAGTCCACTAGGAGCAAGAAAGGCATGGCCTTTGTCTACATTCAGACAGAAATCTTGAACTAAGACCACTAGAGCTATCTCTGTCCCATAGCCCAACCTCAAACCAGACTGAAGAAGAAGAGAAGAGATTGGATTTATACCCCGCCCTTCACTTGGAGTCTCAGAGCGGCTTACAAACGCCTTTCCCTTCCCCTCCCCACAACAGACACCCTGTGAGGTGGGTGGGGCTGAGAGAACTCTGACACAAACTGCTCTTTTTCAAGGACAGCTGTGCCAAAGCTTGTGACTGACCCAAGGTTGAATGTCATACCAGAAGGACCAGATGTATATATGCTTGTACATGGTATAACAACCGCTAGAATACTGTATGCAAAATATTGGAAACAGGAAGAAACATCTAAAGAAGAAATAATCTACAAATTAATGGAAACAGCAGAAATTGACAAATTAACTATGCTATTGCAGGATAAAAAAGAAGAATTTTTTGAAGAAACCTGGTTAAAACTTTACAAATGGATCGAAAACTATGTGCAAGAAGAGCCGTCATAACTAGAAAACAGTATAAAAAGTAGTCTCTGTATCTGTTGAAGAAAAGGCTAAGTGCATAAAAGTATTTTTTATATAGCAAATATATAGAGGATAGAGATAATCTGTTAGAAGTGCTCCTGTTTATGTTTTTGTTTGTTTGTTTTTGTCTGGCATGTCTTGTTTATATGTGTGTGGAAATTTAATAAAATCCTTAAAAAAAAAAAAAAGGTAACCTGGGGTCAGTTATAACCTTTCAGCCTTAGCCTATTTCATTGATGTCAGACCCCTGGACAAGTTACTCTCAACAACACTCTCTTTGGCAGTGATTTGTTTATTGAGATATAGACATGTTCCAGGCCAGAACAGTACTGAGTCAGAACTAAAGTTTAAGCGGGAAACCCCAAAGTTATAGGCAATTCAAACAAAGCCCCTCCCCAGCAACCAATCACACTTCGCAACCATTCCACCTAGCTTCAGCATTCACTACTCCACACACACACAGACCCAGAATATATGGTCCCATTATCTACATTGTAGACTGGCACAGAGTTAACTTCAAGGACGTTCCTCTGGGAGGAAGGCATTTTCAGGAAGAGTTACAACTTCTACAACAGCGCGGTTCATGCACTCGGCCATTCACTCCCTTCCCCTCAGGAATTTCCCTCCCCCGATACACATGGCAAACAAAGCATAATTTGACATTTTGCCCCCCCAAAGCCCAGTTCACCCTCCCAGCTTGAGGGGGTGCTGCTTATGGAAAGCGTGTACCAGTTTTGCAGCATTTACATGTTTAGCTTCCACCCATTCATTATGAATCGGGCCAAAGACCTTCCAATTGATGAAATAATACAGCCGCCCCCGTTTGATTTTAGAATTGAGAATGTCCACCACTTCTTGGTGGGCCTCTCCATCCACGATCAGGGGAGGAGTAACTGGAGGACGAGGTCTCCACTTCGAGGGTCCAGGATCCTTCTTCAGTAGGCTGAAATGAAAAACAGGGTGTACATGACGCACACTTTTAGGCAACTCCACCTCAACAGCCACCTTATTAATAAGGTGTACTATTTTAAAAGGTCCCACATATCTTCAACCAAGTTTCCTCCCGGGCTGTAACCCCCTTGAGATTCTTTGTGAAAATGTACACATAGTCTCCTGGTTTCAATTCTCATTCAGGGCCCCTCCCCTTGTCAGCATAGTGTTTGTAGTCTTCCTTTGCTTTATCCAGGGTTTTCTGGAGAGCTGGCCACCCCTGGGATACTTTAGCCCACCATGTCCGGGTGTCCCTGGGCCCTGGATCTCCCGGGTCCAATGTGGGAAGGGGTCCCCCATCGCATCCATGCACGGCTTTAAAGGGGAAGACTCATATGGAGCTATGCACCGAATTGTTATAACTACTCTGCAAAAGGGAGCAAGTCTACTCAGTTGTCTTGCTGATGATTTATAAAGCATCTTAAAAACTGTTCCAACACTTGATTTTTTCTCTCTGTCTGCCCGTCAGTCTCAGGGTGATAGGCGCTACTAACTCCCTGTTCCACCCCCAGGAATTTTAACAGTTTCTTCCAAAACTCTGCCACAAACTGGCCCCCCCAATCAGAGATTATTTTGCGTGGCAAGGCATGGAGTCTGATGATGTGTTGCATGAATATTTGGGCTAGCTTCCTGGCCGTTGGCACCTACTTGCATGGGACAAAGTGTGCCTGTTTTGAAAATAAGTCCACCGCCACCCAGATAATGTCTTTCCATGACTTTGGGGTTAATCCGTGATAAAGTCCATGGATATAACGGACCATGGCTGGGCTGGGGTCTCTAGCGGTTGCAATAGTCCTGGGGGTTTCCCTGCCTGTCTCTTACTCATCAAACACATTTGGCAGGAGGACACATATTTAGAGTTGTCTCCTCTCATGTGGAACCACCAGAATTGCCTCTGGATTAGATTCAAAGTCTTTAGATATCCATAATGCCCAGCCATTTTGTTATCATGCCCCATTGACATAACTTCCCCCCTCAAGGAGGTCGGGACAAACAATTTATTTTGCAGGTACCAGCACCCATCATCCTTTTGCATTAGAGTCCCCTCCCTCTCAATGTCAGCTTTGTCATTTTCAGAGAGGGCGGTTTTGAATTTCTCAGTCCAACCTTCCTTCTCCGGCAGCAACACCCTCTTCGCCAGGCTGTGTGCCACTACCAGCCCTCCTAATATGGTGGGCGTGAACATGGTATCCACCACCTCCGCATGTTGGCTAGCATGTTGAGGGAGGTGGGACAACACATTGGCCAGGAAGTTCAACTTCCCCGGGAGGTGTTTGAGGGCGAAACAAAACTTAGAGAAAAAGTCTGCCCACTGCAACTACATTCAAGTGCCATGGAGCTTTAAGCGCTTCTAAATTTTTATGATCGGTCCAAACCTCAAAAGGGACCCACGCACCTTCTAACCAATGTCTCCATGTGGTGAGGGCCAATTTGATAGCGATGGCTTCCTTATCCCACACCACCCAGTTTCGTTCTGTGCTTGAGAACTTTTTGGCCCCTCTCTGCAGAATCACACACACACCCCCGTGGCCACGTCCAAAGCATCCACCTGTACCACTAATTGCTTAGTCTCATCGGGGTGGTGCAAAATGGGCTCTGAAGTGAACAGAGTCTTTAAGTGTTCAAATGCCTGCTGGCACTCAGGGGACCATGCTAGGTGACTGACCGCCTTCCAGCATTCCAGTCCCTTCCATTTTGTTTCCAGGAGGTCAGTGAGGGGAAGGATGACTTGTGCGAAGTCGGGGATGAAGGGACGATAGAAGTTGGTGAACCCTAGGAAGGACTGTAAATTGACACTGAGTTTGTGGGGGGTTCCACCCCACCACATCTTGGATTTTCTTTGGGTCCAGCCCCCTTCCCGAATATGCAATACCCTAGGAAGTCCAGTTCCTCTTTATGGAATTCACACTTAGAGATCTTGGCAAACAGGTGGTTCACATAGAGGGCTTTCAGAACGTCATGCACCAATTGAACATGTGACTCCTTATCTTTTGAATAAATCAAGATTTCATCTAGATAAACAAGGACCTCTTTTATATAGATGCTTGTGCAACATTTCATTTTTCAATTCATAAACATCTCCGGCACTCCTGCCAGGCCAAACGGCATCACTAGGTATTCAAACTGTCCCAATGGGGTGTTAAAAGCAGTCTTGTGGTCATCACCCTCTCTGATGCATACTCGAAAGTAGGCATCCTGGAGGTCCAGTTTGGCAAAGATCCAGCCCAGTGAGGCTTCGGCTAATAAGTCTTTAATGAGGGGTAGGGGCTAGGTGTTCGACATAGACACCACATTCAAACCTTGATAAGACTGTGCACAGTCTCAACCCCCCATTCTTCTTCTTCTGAAACAACACTGGGGTAGCAAAGGGGGAGGTGGCCAGCCTGATGAAACCCCGGGCTAGATTCTTGTCTATGAACCTCTGCAACTTGTCTTTCTCGATGAGGCTCATGGAATAAAGTTTTCCTTTAGGCATTTTGTGCCCAGGTAGTATCTCGATTGCACAGTCAGTTTTATGGTGGGGAGGTAGTTCGTCTGCTTCCCCTTCCTCAAAAACCCTGGCCCAGTCTCGGTACTTGGCTGGGATGAGGTTCAGCTCATTACGCACTAGGCATATGTGCTCTACCACAGGGTGGGTTTCCTCCCCCTAATCGGGGTTCCAAAGATGCTCTTTGCATTGTGGGTCTAAGAAAGTTAGAGTCCGGGTACTACGTTGAACATATGGGTCATGGGCCTAGAGCCAAGGGCTTCTGAGTACCATCGGGAATTTTCCTGACGGGTTCACTATGAACGAGTGTAGTTCCCAGTGAGAGGCTACCCTGACCGGTAGGTGGATGGTGCAATACTGGCAAGCCTCCCCCTGCATTGGGGTCCCGTCCATTTGTAAAAATACTATGGGATCCTTTAACTTGTGCACTTCAAGTCTTGAGTACACCCCAAATTATCAGGGCTCTGACTAATGTGTTCCCCTCCCCCAGGATTAATTATGGTAACAGTCAAATAGAAAAGAGGGGAGGAGGGTCTCACCAAATCTTGTGCCGGAGACTTTTGGACCTGCTGGCTGGCACCCTTCACAGCAGGTACTGGCCTTTTCCCACCATCTGAGGCACATCACCTTCGCTGGAGGAAGTACCCTCCAGGGAATCTCTTCCTCCTGCTTGCAAGGCTTTGGGCATCTTGGGACGCTTTCCCAGGGTCTTTGGTCTCTTTTCTTTAGTTTCATCCTGGCATTCTTTTTCGGGGCTCTTGGTTCCTGGACAATTTGCAGAGAAATGCCCCAGTGCCCCAGCACCCCAAATCTCAGGCAGAGCCCCAGGTGCATTCTATGCTCTTGATCTCAACTGGTTGTTGGGCCTCATCCCTGAGAGGTTTTTGAGCTCCCAGAGGCTCTCTTGCATTGGTACAGCCGCATCAGGTTACACTGGTTCTCAGCCTCGCATGCCACTTGGATCCAACAGCTGAGTGTTAGCAGGTTGTCTTGGGCCAGGGCCTTCTCCAGAATCATGGTGTTCAATCCCGCTCTGTAGAACTCAATGAGGACTTCCTTGGGCCATCCCTGTAGTTTGGCTGCATAAGTCTTGAACTCATCGGAGTACTCTTGCACCAACCAGCTCCCTTGACGCTAACCCCAGAGGCGTGTGCGGGCTTTCTGCAGCTCCAGCAAGTCTTCACACTGCCAACGTAGGGCCTGCATAAAAGCATCCATATTACAGAGCTCTGGAGCACTGATGTTGTAGAGCCCCATGAACCAGTCGGCCACTCGCTCATTTAGTATCAACCCCACATAATTGACACGATGCTCATCAGAAGTGAAAGTGTGCCCCCACTCTCTCAGGAACTTCTGCATCTAGATCACGAAAAATTCTGGCTTCTCGGGGCTGCCATTGAATGTCGCCTCCAGGGCATCTCTGGGTTGAATCTATCAGGGCTCTGACTTTAATATGTGTCCCCTCCCCCTTAGGATTAATTATGGTAACAGTCAAATAGAAAAGAGGGGAAGAGGGTCTCACCAAATCTTGTGCCAGAGACTTTTGGACCTGCTGACTGGCACCCTTCACAGCAGGTCCTGGCCTTTTCCCGCTAGCTGAGGCACATCACCTTTGCTGGAGGAGGTATCAACCCCACATAATTGACACGATGCTCATCAGAAGTGAAAGTGTGCCCCCACTCTCTCAGGAACTTCTGCACCTGGATCATGAAAAATGCCAGCTTCTCGGGGCTGCCATTGAATGTCGCCTCCAGGGCATCTCTGGGTCGCTTCTGTTCTGGTTGGGGACCCAGCTGGGGTCCTGCCGGGTGGTCAGGGGGTTGCTGGACTGGGGTTTCTTCAGCCTCCTTCTCCTCGGAGACCTCTACCTCCAGGTGCATTGACTCTTGTACCACCCAAGGGAGACTCTCGATGAAGATTCTAAGGCCATCTTTGATCTCTTCCTGTTCCGTCTTGAGTTCTGCCTGCACCCAGCTGATGCGCAATTCGTCCCCCAATGCCTCTGCTACTGGCATGAATTTGGGGTCATCCTGGAAGACTCAGGAGGTCCTTCTCCCCTCCCACTCCTGGCGGGCTTTTGCTCCCTCAGAGCCCAGGAATACTCAGCACTCAGGTGAGGATATCCCACCAGTTATGCTCAGTTTGGGTACCCTTAGGTCGGGCACCCTCTTTCCAATACACAGTGTGCATCTTCGATTTTGAGCCGGGTGGTTTCTCTCTGGTTTTATTGGGATTAGGGGCTAGGAGCTCAGGTTCAGACTCGGTGCCCATCCCAATCTCTTCACCTTTACCTGCCATCACATCCGTGGAGCGCTGGTCAAAGAGAGAGGGAGTTCTGACACTTTGTCAGTCTCCTCGACAAGTTGCTCTCAACAACACGCTCTTTGGCAGTGAATTGTTTATTGAGATATAGACATGTTCCAAGACAGAACAGTACCGTGTCAAAACTAAACTTTAAGCAGGAAACCCCAAAGTTATAGGCAATTCAAACAAAGCCTCTTCCCGGTAACCAATCACACTTTGCAACCATCCCGCCTAGCTTCAGCATTCAATACTCCCCCATACCAGGAATATACAGTCCCATAAGAACATAAGAGAAGCCAACGTTGGATCAAGCCAATGGCAGATCTAGTTGAACACTCTGTCCCACAGGGGCCAAAAATACCAGGTGCCATCAGGAGGTCCAGCAGTAGGGCCAGGACCCTAAAAGCCCTCCCACTGTTGCCCACTCCAAGCACCAAGAATACAGTGCATCACTTGCCGCAGCCTGAAAGTTCCTATTTATATCTTGTGGCTCTAGCCACTGATTAACTTCTGCTCCATATGCTTATTTAATTCCCTCTTGAAGCCATCCACGCTTGTGTATGGAAAGGGAGAAAAGTACTTCTTTCTCAACCTGCTCTATCCCATGCATAATCTTATAAACCTCGATCATGTCACCCCTCAGCCATCGTTTCTCCAAGCTAAAGAGACCCAAGCGTTTTAGCCTTTCTTCATAGTGAAAGTGTTCCAACCCTTTTATCATTCCAGTTGCCCTTTTCTGCACTTTTTCCAATGCTATAATATCCTTTTTGCGGTGTGGTGACCAGAACTGTACACAGTACTCCAAATGAGGTCGCACCATTGATTTCTACAAGAGCATTATGATACTGGCTGATTTGTTTTCCATTCCCTTCCTAATAATCTGCAGCATAGTGTTGGCCTTTTTTATTGCAGTCGCACAGTGTCTCGACATTTTCAGTGAGTTATCTACTACGACTCCAAGATCTCTGTCTTGGTCAGTCTCTGCTAGCTTGGACCCCATCAACATGTATTTATATTTAGGATTTTTGGCTCCAATGTGCATCACCTTGCACTTGGCCACAGTGAACCCCATTTGCCACGTTGATGCCCACACACCCATCCTTGACAGATCCCTTTGGAGTGCCTCACAATCCTCCCTGGTTCTCACCACCCTGAACAATTTCGTGTCATCTGCAAATTTAGCCACTTCACTGCTTACTCCCAACTCCAAATCATTAATGAACAAGTTAAAAAGCATCGGACCCAGTACTGATCCCTGCGGTACCCCACTGCTTACCACCCCCACTAAGAAAATTGCCCATTTATACACACTCTCTGTTTCCTATTAATTAGCCAGTTTTTAATTCACAAGAGGACTTGTCCTTTTATCCCGTGACTATTGAGCTTACCTGGGAGCCTTTGATGAGGAACTTTATC
>NW_015177033.1:148598-178752 GCF_001447785.1 Gekko japonicus | reverse complement strand
TGGGGCTGATATTAGCTACCTTCCAGTCCTCAGGAATGGAGGCAGATTTTAAGGAAAGATTACATATTTTTGTCAGGAGATCCACACGTTTACATTTGAGTTCTTTCAGAATTCTCGGATGTATGCCATCTGGGCCTCGTGATTTATCAGTTTTTAAGTTGTCTATTCATTTATTTATTTATCACATTTATACCCCGCCCTCCCCGCAATGAAGGCTCAAGGCGGCTCACAAAGTGCATTAATACAATTAAAACAACATAAAATCATATAAAACAATACATTATTAAAACAGTTTCATAGGTGCTGAAGATAGGTCTATCAGATAGGTCTATTAGATAGGATGAAAATACACATAATGCTAACAACAACAAGCACCCCCACTGGTGCTTTACCCCACTCAGGTAGAGCTTCTCTCTTCCTAGTTAGGCAACAGCCAGGGATCACCCGCAATATTAACTTGCTCAAGAGTCTGCAGCCATCAGTTATCTGAGGGAGCTGATAGTTAATGAGTTTGCATTGCAAATTACAGACCTGGAGTCAGAGGACTGGCTTGCTCTTTCTGGAGATAATTAGCTTGAATTATCTGCTAAACTAACTTTGGCTGCGGTCACACGTAACAGAAGCCACACAAGTGAGACGGAAAACAGCCGGAGTTTGCGGGCGCGATCTCACCAGCACATCTGGGAAGCGTAGCACTCCCGTGGCTCAACCGAGGCTTCCAGCCGAAACTGCGTGGCAAAAAACTAGTACCTTGGAGGTACTAGTTTCCGGAAACTGCGGGGCAAGGGCGGGCGTCTGATCGCGTTTCCGGTGGCATCCGGCGCCCGCCCATGTCCCCTTGCAAATAAGGTGTGTTTTTTTTGTCCAAGTCTCTGTGGATGCGCATGCGCACCCAACGGAGCATGCGCATTTGTCATGTACACAAAAATAAAAAACAGTTTGCCGTGTCGCGCGCTTCTTCGTTGCGTGCTGGCTTCTCCTGTGATCGGCACCTCTCCCTTGCCATGGAACCTCCACGGTACCTCCACAGGACCTCCACAGGAGGTCTGATCACGTAACTGCGCAGTAGTTTGCCCCAGGGCAAACAGCCACGCTTCTCCTCTGCAGTTTCCTGCCCGTGTGACCGGGGCCATTGTTGGTCTTTATGTTTTTGCTATTCTCCTCATATTCCCTTTTTGCCTGCCTGACGACAGACTTGCATTTTATTTGCCACAGCCTGTGTTCCCTTTTATCAACCTCACTGAGACTAGCTTTCCACCGCTTAAAGGTATCCTTCTTACATTTTACAGCTTCCATTACTTTGTTAACCATGTAGTCTTTTTTCTATACCTATGTGTACCTTTCCTAACCTGCAGTATATATTTTTTTCTGAGCTTCTAGGGTTGTAGTTTTAAATAGTCTCCAAGCTTCCCCAATGGTTTTGACCCTTTCTACTTTTCCTTTCAGTTTCTTCCTCACATGTCCCCTCATATCAGAGAAGTTACCCCTTTTAAAGTTAAAATTGGTTGTGTCAGTCTTTTTGGGCAACTCCCTATTTATACAAATGTTAAACTCAGTAACATTATGGTCACTGTTCCCAAGTGGTGCAATCACTTTTACATCTCTCACCAGGTCTTGGGCATTACTGAGGACCAAATCCAGGATCGCATCTCCCCTGGTAGGTTCCGTGACCATAGGTAGGTTCTCCAGCCAGATCTCAGTTGCTTAACTGAGGCACTCCTGGAGCCAGCACTGTAGGACAAGGCAACAGATGTGGTCCCCAGCCCTGCACACCCACCAGCCAAGGTGAATGCCGAAGATCCTGGCAGCACTGCTCTGGCTTGGCTTGGGCCAAGTGTGTCTGGCCAAGTGCAGCCACTGTCTTTCCTCCTCCTTTGGTTACCAGTGCACCAACATCTCCATAAATAGACTTACCCTTTTTTTCAGCACTTAGGTCAAAAGGGTTGTCTGCTCCTGGCACCGATATCTTATTGGGGGGGGGGGGGAGGAAGAGACTGAAGATAATGCCTGTTCCCCACTTGCTTGCCACCACCAGTTACAGACCTTGGGAACGTATATGGTCTATTATAGGCTGCCCCTGAGAACAGGGATAAAAGAAGACACTCTACATATGCTGTCACTGTTCACTATAACTTTTTCACATCTTCCAGTGCTCAGTTCTTAAACTGAAAGTCAGTTCCAGAACTAGGTCTTGAAAATGTAAGACCTATTTTGCTCCTTTCTTTCCTAGTACGGATACGGCTGACTATCATTCTAGTGGCTTCCTCCCATAAAACGTATTTAGACAATGTCCTGTCACAGCTAGCGATGTTGAAAATTTATCACAAATTTGTTTGATGGTCAGACTTCCTGCATTTGAAGGTGGCAACCAAATACAAGCTGATCACTCAGTTTGTTGAGTTCATGGCAGCCACATGCACAGCAGCCAAAAACCTCTGCCAAAGCCCTCTGCCTCAGGTTTTTCCAAAACTGTGCATGCATAAAGACACTGCCGATACAAACTGATCAGCAGCTGTTAGCATCATTAAGACTTGAACACTGAAGAGTAGGATTTTATTAAAATACAGCATTTATTGATCATTGATTTATACTGCTTGTGAATGATTTAGTTGTCTATTTAAACAATTGCCTGCTGAGTGGAAAAGTTATGCAGCAAGGAGGGGGAGGGGTAATACAACTCAATTCAGCTGTGTAAGAACGTGCATGCACAAAAAGCCAGTGTGGCTGTACTACATAGTAAGGACCAACTACTGAACTGGTCAGTGACAAACTATCAAACTGATCATCAAAAATCCAGTCTCTGCAAACAGGTAGCAGTGTGCAAGCCAAACTGGTGGCTCTTCGGACATCACTAGCCATAGCGCACTACGACACTTAAATCCCTTGTAGTATCAATGTATTTCAAAGTATAAGAATCCTAATCTGTAACAATAAAGGTGTTAACTGGTTTTTTGAAAAAAAGGAATGAAGTGCTTTAAAAGATTAAATGCTTTACAAGAACTTCAAGTTGTATATCAAATAACTGTCACTTCAAATTACCGACCTACAGCATTGTATTAATAATGTGTTAATGCAAACCTAATGAGTGAGAGCAAAGCCTTTTGATATCCTCAGTTGGAAAGCTGGCATAGGCTATGGAACTTCTTTAAATAAAGCAATGTGAATTTTGAAAAGGTACAGAAACGATTTAAAGCATGCTAAGGATAATGAAATGATGCAAAGTATAGATGAATGACATGAGTTTAAAATGGTGAACAAAACAAACAAAAGCAACAGAATTGTGTTGGCATACACAGAATCATAGAATCATAGAATGTTAGAGTTGGAAAGGACCTTGCAGGTCATCTAGTGCAACCCCCTGCATCTGCAGGAGCATAGCCGAAAGATAGCCCTACAACATACCTGAAAGATGGTCGTCCAGCCTTCGCTTGAAAACGTCCAGCGAAGGAGCATCCACCACCTTCCGAGGCGGTCTGTTCCACTACTCAACCACTCTTACAGTTAGGAAGTTTCTCCTGATATTTAGCCGGTAACAACTCCTTTGTAATTTCCACCCATTAGATCTAGTCTAGCAATCCGGAGCAAGAGAGAATAGATCCGTTCCATCTAATACATGACAGCCCTTCAAATACTTGAAGACTGCCATAATGTCCCCTCTAAGCCTTCTCTTTCTCAGGCTAAACATACCCAACTCTTTCAGCATTTCCTCATAAGACTTGGATTCCAACCCTCTCACCATCCTGGTTGCCCTCTTCTGAACACGCTCGAGCTTGTCAACATCCTTCCTAAAATGTGGTGCCCAAAACTGGACACAGTACTCTAGGTGAGGCCTGATCATAGCAGAATAGAGCGGAACTACCACCTCCCATGATCTGGACACAATGCTTCTGTTAATGCATCCTAAGATTATATTAGCTTTCTTCGCAGTCACATCACACTGCAGGCTCATGTTTAGCTTATGATCAACCAGAACACCTAGATCTCTTTCACATGTGCTGCTGTCAAGCCAAGTCCCTCCCATTCTATATCTGTGCCTTTGATTTTTTGTACCTAAGTGTAAGACTTTGCACTTATCTCTAATGAAATTCATTTTATTTGTCTCAGCCCACTGTTCCAGCCTATCTAGATCATTTTGAATCCTGACTCTGTCTTCTTTAGAATTAGCAATCCCACCCAGCTTTGTGTCATCCGCAAATTTGATAAGCATCCCCTCTATGTCTTCCTCCAGGTCATTTATAAAAACATTGAACAACACCGGGCCTAGGACCGAGCCCTGTGGCACTCCACTTGAGACTTCCCTCCACATAGACGTAGAACCATTTACAAGCACTGGTTGGGTACATGGTTCTGTCTGATTAAATTTTTATTCTTCTCACTAGTTTTGAAACAATTTAATACCATAAACAGGCCCTGTTGGAATATTCTTTGGGCCTAGTACAACTCCACATCTCATAATCCCCTGTTAACCATTGCGTAATTTCTATCCGAGTCAGTTTCTGCTAACCACACACCTGCGGTTATCGTTATACTAGAACATCCTTCTATGCTCCACACAGAAATATCCCTGATCTACTCCACAGTAAGAGTTCTAGTTCCCATGGTGAAGAGAAGCCAGGTACCACGCTTCAGAAAACAACCATTAGGAAGCCAGATCCACTACATAACAATGTAATGGGATACACAGAGCTGAAAGTGAATGCACCTCTATAAAAGTAACATGCACAGGACATGGTAAGGCAGATATGACAATGGATTCATTTAGCAGCACGGGAAAGGCCAGCCTCGGGGGGGAGGACTATCCTCCAATGCTATTGTATCAGTGACCTGCATAAAACTAAGAAATCCTTTACAGTGCAAAGGTAAAATAAGCAGTCTTGGCATATGCAGACTTTGCACAGGTGAAACACTGCTATGACAGCCCCCAAATATACCTGTTTAAGAGCCAGTGGTATTATAGGGAATGGAATATAAATACCCAAGATCAGAACATGGAGCACACAGGGATAAAAGAAGGAATTATAGATGGGCAGCTGTGTTGATTTGTTGCAACTAAAACATCACTAACAAATTTATCCTGGAATGAATTTTGTGGCCTAGACCCCACTTGGTAAATTGCGCTTGGCAAACTGGGTGCTATCCCATGAAACAAGAAGTGTAAGACACTGTGGCTATGGTCCATGAAATCTCATGCCGCAATAAATCTGTTAATGTTTAAGATGCCAGAGGATAACAAAAGAATCAATAGAAAATGCTACCAATAGGAAACCAAAAGCAAACATGTAAGAGCCTTGTACGGTGGTCAGGAACAGTGTGAAAGTGATCCAAGAAAAGATATCCTGAAAAACAAACTCCAAGAAAAATGGAGAAGGGGGAGTTGTATAGTCAAATCAGTGGGCTTAATAGCCATGGCTAACCTAGCAGTTCGAAACCAAGAAATTAAAGGAGATAAATAGGTACCACTAACCATCTCATCCTTTGCCATCCCCTTCTTCTTTTACCTTCAATCTTTCCCAGCATCAGGGTCTCCTCCAGTGAGTGCTCCCTTCTCATTTGGTGGCCAAAGTATTTGAGCTTCAGCTTCAGTATCTGGCTTTCCGGAGAACAGTCAGGGTTGATTTCTTTTAGGATTGACTGATTTGATCTCCTTGCAGTCCAAGGGATTCTCAAGATTCTTCTCCAGCACCATAATTCGAAAGCATCTATTCTTCGGCGCTCAGCCTTCCTTATAGTCCAACTCTCGCAGCAATACATTACTACTGGGAATACCATTGCTTTGACCATACAGACTTTTGTTGGCAGTCTCTACTTTTTATTATGCTGTCTAGGTTTGCCATAGCTTTCCTCCCAAGGAGCAGGCGTCTTTTAATTTCATGGCTGCAGTCACGGTATACAAGATGTTTTATGGATGGTATATTACTCCTGATATATTGGCTAAATTTGATTCTAAATGCTCAAATGTCTGTTGGAAATGTCAAAACAAAGTTGGATCCTTGTAACATATGTGGTGGTTGTGTGATAAAGCTAAAAAATACTGGGCTTGGATTCATGAAATGCTTCAAAAAAAATTGAAATGCTCTGTGCCCTTTGTTCCAGAAATATATTTGTTGAGTATCTTACATGAAAATTGTAAAAAAAATTGATTCTTATATTTGATTACCTCTGCTAGAATACTACATGCTAAATATTGCAGAAAAGCAATACTCCATTTAGAGAAGAAATCATTAACAAAATTGTGGAAACAGCGGAAATGGATAAATTGACTTTATTTTTGAAAAACCAACCAGAAAGTACATTTGAAAATACATGGTCAAGATTTTATATTTGGTTTGAGAACTATACTAACTTAAGCAACATAGTCAATTAATTTCCCCCCCTGAGGATACTGAAAATATAACACTACATATGTGCAAAAGAGACTTTAAACCTATGAGACGGTTTACATAAAGGTATTACAAATTTGGCGTACACGTGTTAAATATTTGGAACTAAAATTGCCCCCCATGTGTGTTTGTATGTTTATGTACGTGTATTTCTGTTGTGTGTGTTCATCCTTGCCGTACTGCTGTTCCTATCTGGTTTTAACTCTCACTTCTTGACCCTTGTACAGATTTCTCAGGAGGCATGTGAGGCGGTCTGGTACATCTACTTCTGCTTCATTGACTATGTTAAAGCCTTTGATTGTGTGGGTCATAACAAACTGTGGCAAGTCCTAAAAGAGATGGGAGTACCAGACCACCTCACATGTATCCTGAGAAACCTATATAAGGGTCAAAAAGCGACAAACAGAACCACATATAGAACAAATGAGTTTGACAAGGATGTGTATTGTCACCCTGCTTATTTATGCAGAGTACATCTTGCGAAATGCCGGCCTGGATGAATCACAAGCCAGAATGAAGATTTTCGGGGGAAACATCAACAACCTCAGATGTGCAGACGATACCACTCTAATGGCAGAAAGTGAAGATGACCTAAAGAGCCTCTTGCTGAGAGTCAAAGAGGAGAGTGCAAAAGTTGGCTTGAAAATCAACATAAAAAAAACCAAGATCATGGCATCCAACCTCGTCACTCCTTGGCAAATAGAAGGGGAAGTCATGGAAGCAGTTACAGAAGTCGCGTTCCTGGGATCCAAGATCACTGTAGATGGTGACTGCAGCCATGAAATTAAAAGACTCCTGCTCCTTGGGAGGAAAGCTATGGCAAACCTAGACAGCATAATAAAAAGTAGAGACATCACCCTGCCAACAAAAGTCCATATGCTCAAAGCAATGCTATTACTTTGGCCACCAAATGAGAAGGGAGCACTCACTGGAGAAGATCCTGATGCTAGGAAAGATGGAAGGTAAAAGAAGAATGGGATGGCAAATAATGCGATGGTTAGACAGTGTTATCGATGCAACGAACATGAAATTAAGCAGACTCCAGAGGACAGCAGAGGACAGGAGAGCCTGGCTTGATGTGGTCCATGGGGTCGCACTCAACTGTGCAACTGAACAACAACAACAACAACAGCTTAAATCAAACAAACTTTCTAGAGTGCTTTCAAAGAATTATAGGGATAAATATACTCAAAAGTTGTTGACACAAAGTCTTTTTCCTGTCTTTAGTTAGTACACATTTTGTCTTCACACATTATACCCACATTCTGGGTTTTCTGTACTAGAGGCTGGCAAAAAGATTTTCAACAAATTATGTGTTCTTATTTTTTTTTTTAGAAGCAATGAATTTTGGTAGGAAAACAGCCAACTGACTTCCAGGACACTTAAAACTACTGGTAAAGATGCATCCTTCAGATCAAGCCCAAAGTCGCTTTTCCACACTGGTCCTGCTAGCTTTAATTGGAATATCCTAGCATAATGGTATATTAACCTGCACTTGCAAAACTTAAGCTATTTCACATAAACATGGAATTTTCTTTTTTAGTTATTGCCCCAGATTATAGACCATATTTTGACTGCTATGCACTTCTGCTGGTACACAGTAAACGAGACAGGATATTGCTGGTATTAGGATGATACTGAAATACTACCTCAGGACAGTCTGTTCATTTTGATACTCTGTTGTTGCCATTTGCTGTGTGTTAGCTCCTTGCCAATTTCTGATGCCCAGTAGGGCATATCAGTATACTCCATACTCCTGTTCCGGAGGGGGGGGGGTGTATCAAGACCTTGAAGATAAGAAAACCAACTTTGTATAGTTCATCTGAGTAAAAAATTATATTGCTTTTAGATATTGAGGGTGAACTTGGAGGAGCATTATGATATGTAAGAAAATATTGTAAACCACTTCTCAAAAGTGATTTAGTCCAAGGAGTGCAAACCTGTGATACTGTTTGCATAGACTGTAAACCTTTGGCACAGACTGGGTAATTCTGTGGTTTGTATCTATCACAGTAAAGGTAAAGGTAAAGGTTCCCTTGCTCGAAAGCCAGTCGAATCCGACTCTAGGGTTGCGGTGCTCATCTCCGTTTCAAAGCCGAAGAGCCAGCGCTGTCCGAAGACGTTTCCGTGGTCATGTGGCCGGCATGACTAAACACCAAGGCGCACGGAACGCTGTTCCCTTCCCACCGAAGTGGTACCTATTTATCTACTTGCAATTTCTTGCTTTCGAACTGCTAGGTTGGCAGGAGCTGGAACTAGAGACAGGAGCTCACCCTGTCTTGCGGCACCCGGGTCTTGAACCGCTGAACTACTGACCTTCCACAGCCTGCAGTTCAGCGTCTTACAGTACTGGGGTTCAAAAATATTTAGAAGAAGAGACAAATAAAAGAGATGTTTGTGGTATATAGGCTTCTCTAAGTAAAAATGAATAGGTAATAAGGTACAATAGCATTTCTGTAACCATGCATGTAATCATGTCTTAGTAGCTGAATAGCAGAACAGATGCCATCTGAACTGGCTTTTATGCTCCTCCAGAAGAAATGTTTGCCAAAATATCAGAATGCTGTTGCTATTCGAGAGATTAATTTCATGGCATGTAAATTACTTACAATTACACACAGTTTTTAGTTTCTAACCCACAGGATTCACAATTCAGGGTCTTTGTGACACAAGCAGTAAGGCTTGGCACCCTCTGGTTTACAGAGAAACATTTTAAATATCTTTATGTGAATACCGTTGGTCATTTAGCAAGTGGTAAATACTTGCAGGTAACCACTTGGTAAGTCAATGTCCTGCCAGACTACTTGTTTACCAGGTATGTATACCCTGATCTATAGTTCAGGTCTATGAGTGACATATGCAACTACTTACAAGATGAAGTGGAAATATGCCAGGATAGGCAGGTAATACCACTCTGCCCCTGGGCTGGCACTGGAGGAGAACAATAACAGGGCCACAGCAGTCACTGGTGCTGTTGCACCAGCACGTCTGCACCCACTTGGCATACATGTGTAACACAAGGTGCAGAGATCATGGTTAGACCAATTAGTGCTCCCTGCATGGCATGTTAAGTGCTGCTGTTAGCCCAGCCCTGAAGTCTGCTCCTAAATTTTTTAAATAAATTTTTGCCAAGCATAAGATTTGCATTATGTAGGATCATTGTTGGGGTTTACAGACTTTAGAACATTTGCTTGGGGGAAAAAAAATTAGAGTCCAGTGGCACCTTTAAGACCAGCAAAGTTTTATTCAAGGTATGAGTTTTTGTGTGCAAGGCATGAGGAGGACAGCTGCATGTCTATACAGCTAAACAGTATCACCTCCATCACAGCACTTTTGCCAGAAATATACCCACCAAGCTACAGCAGTGGAAATTTGTTTAAAATCCTGCTGTAAACAGGCTGTCCCCAACACAGCTTTGAATTATTTTTAGTTATTACAATGTGTTCTCAAGGATTTAAATAAAACAGCGAAAAATCTAGTTGACATTATGATGGTTTAACAACACATAATCAGGCTGCAAATTTCAAAGGAAGATAAAAGAGCTAAGGTTCAAGGGCATTCAAGTGCTGAGGTCTATTTGTATTTTTGGGGGGGTGGAATCTATGTCTCAACTTTTAATAAAACATTCCTTTGCTCTCATACAGTCTTGCATTTGTCCAAGCAACACCATTTATCCTGTAATTCCTAACAATTTAGACTTTTTGATGGGATTCAAGCATTACAAAGCACTGGATCCCATAAGTCACTGGTAACATTTACATGTTCATTCATATGGGTCATGCCATTAGAGATTCTACTGAATTTCTCATCCCATTTAGTTCAACTTGAAAGATCCCATATCAATTCTCATTTCTCTTATGCAAATCAAACATATGAATCTTTATTGTTGTACCTTTTCCTGATTCCTTGTGCTGAATTTTCCTTATAAAATATATGCATTTGTCAATGTCACTGATGTGTCAATGTCTATAAATTATGTATATGAGTTGGGGACACCAGCATTAAAAAAAAGGTATGGAACAAAAAGCCTCACAATGATGATATGTGAATAAAGTTTGAGTCCAGCGGCACCATTTCAATCTGGCTTCAGGCTGGGGTTTGGTACAGAGACTCCCTTGGTCACCTTTGTTGACGACCTGTACCAAGAACTAGCAAGAGGGAATGTGATCCTGCTAGTTCTGCTGGATCTCTCTCCAGCCCTCAGTACCATCAACTGTGGTATCCTGCTGGTCCACCTCTTGGCACTGGGACTAAGGGATACTGCACTATGGTGGTTCAAGACCTATCTGGGAGGTTGGTCCCAGAAGGTGGTGCTGGGGTATTCCTGCTCTGCCACATGGCTGTTGGCCTGTGAGGTATGATTTTAACCTCCATGCTATTTAGAATCTATATGAAGCCACTAAGAGAGGTCATCAGGAGGTTTGGGCTGTGGTGTCACCAATATGTGGATGATACCCAGCTCTTTCTTTTCCACCTAATTCCAAGGATGCTGTTGATGTTCTGAACTTGTGCTTGGAGTCAGTAATGGGCTTGATGATACGGTTGCCAGCTCCAGGTTTGGAAATAACTGGAGATTTGGGGAGTGGAGCCTGAGAAGGGTAGAGTTTGAGAAGGACCATTCCTGGTAAAGTCAGATCTAGCCATAGTGAGCCATGAGAAGAATAAGGAATCCCCCTTCTAACATCAACCATTTTTGACAGGTGGACCTGCCCCAGGGGGCGGAAGTCCCTCCTTCCTAAGGGCCACACTTCAAGGTTCTGGAAAGGTGATGGCTGGTGTCAGCCAATGGGAGTGCTGTGGCCATGTGTTGGCTTTTCCCCAATACCGTAGCATCTGGCTGGGGGATGAGGGAAAGAAGGGTGATGGGAAATGGAGTGCTGGGTGTTTTGTAGCTTTTTGGTGTTTTGTATTTGAGGGGGGGGGAAATATAGCATGCAAATTGGACTTTTTCCTGTGTATGGTTGTGTTTTGTGGGTGGGGATGCTTTCAAAACAGTGGTGGGGGCTGGGAACATGTGTGAAAACTGTACAAGGTGAATGCTTGTGTTAACTGTGTTTAGTGCAGACTCCTCAGAGTCTGAGAAGTCCCCCCCCAGGAGTCCCCCACCCCAGCCTGCCAGTTTCCACCCTCCCTTGCAAGCCCCAGAGAGAAAAAAGCAGTAGGGAAGGCTGGTTTGCAGTGAAGAAAAAAAGTGTATCCATTTTAAATAGTCAAAGCATGAGTAGAGAGTCAGTTCCTCCACCCTGGTTCCCAGACAGCCAATTTCCACGCTCCCCTTTGCAAGCCCCACAGAGCAAAAGCATTGCCCCTTTGGGAGAGGTCCTGCTTTTGCCAGGAACAGATAACAAAAGCATAAGGATGAGAATTTCTAAAGCATGCTCTCTCTCTCTTTCTGCAAACCTCCCTCCCCCTCCCTCCCCATAGAAGAAAACTTGAAACACACACATGGGAGAGAGTCTTATATTCAAGCAGTTTCCCTGACAGACAAATCTCCCCTTCCCCCCACAAAGGAAAAAACTTGAAAAACACACACACACACACACACACACACACACACACATAGGAGAGAGACCAAAAGGCAGGGAAGGGGGGGTGACTTTCCCAGCTCCTTGCTTGAAAACAGAGAGACATCCCCCCAGTCCCTTCAAAAGCAACCAGCTTTTTACATGCCAGCACAGTTTAAGCATTCAGCATGCAAGCAACAGTTTTAACCCATAGAAAGCAGAGTTAGTTTGTGGACTTCCGGTTTTCGGTGCAGCGAAGGCAGACAGCCCTGGGAGAGCTCCCTTGAAGCCGCCTGGATCACCAGGTTTGGAGGGGATTTAAACTCCTTCAGAGCCCTCATGGACCTTCCTGTAGAGGGGACCAAGCAAGGAGCTTGATCTTGGACTCTCTGTGAGTGGCGGCAAGTGGATTGAGTTCGAGATCGCCCTGAAGCCCAAACCTGTGCGAGAGCATGTATGGACTCCATAGCTGAGGAGCCATTTTATTAAACCCCACTTGGAATTATAATTTGCCTTTATTTGGATTATAACTTGGCTATTCATGAAGATATTTTAAAGGATTATATATTTACATGAAGTTACCTTAAAGGATTATAAATTTTATAATCATTTATTTGGATTACAAATTAAAGAGAAGGAACAAAGAAGAAAGGAGGAACCTGTAAATTGACTGGAACTTACTTTCACTTTCCATACATCTTTTACACAGTGGTTATGTTTTTAACTTGGAACTGTTATGTCTTTGCATGTTGTTATTACAAAGCACGATCTGTTCTTGAGAGAAATGTAAACTGTTGAAAATTTCTTTGGAGCTATACTGAGAGTATTTGTAAGAAATAAAAAAGAGAGGTTAAACTTAAGATATTGACTGAGAGGGGACCTGTGAATATTAACAGATTCTTCGGTTTTCATGGTGTTTAATTTACAGTAATTTAAAATATAGTAAATAATATTGTTAACAACATGATGGCTTAAAAAATTAAACCTCCTTCTGGTCCTTCTCCTGGCCAACCTAAGTCAGTAACTGCCAGTTTGACACAGATTTCAGCAAAGGAATTACACATCTTAATACAAGAAGCTGTGACAACAGCTGTTAGTCCCATGCAAGTTCAACTAGATACACTGTCACAACAAATGGTACACCAGATGAGAAAAGTACAAAACCAGCTCAAAGAAAATAGACAAGAAATTTCTTCCTTGGCACAAACTGTTAATCAAATGAAGGACAAATCTGAAAAGGTGAAACTTAAAATAAAAACAGTGGAATCTAAGCAAAATTCCATGGAAGAAGGTTTTATTAAATTAGAGATTGATAAAGCAGCATATATTTTAAGATTTCAAAATATTCCAGAAAAATAAGATGAGCAGCTGAAATTTGAAATGGCACAGATATTGGCTGAGTATATGGAGGCAGAAAACACAGATGAACTATATAATGAAATTGATGTTGCTTATAGAATGAATTTGGCATATGCAAGGAGAAATGAGATTCCATGAAAGGTCAATAAGAGATGAAATTCTGAAAGAAACAAATGAAACCCCCTTACAAATAGAAGAAACAGAAATTAAGATTTTAAAGGAAATTCCATGGAGAGTGAGAGAGAAGAGAATATATGAAGTTTACAAACATTCTTAGAAGGAATGGAATCGCGTATAGAGGGCTACTTCCAGAAGGTATTTTTCACATAGAGAAAAGATACAAAATCAACTCAATTTTTAAAGCAGAAGAATTTTTAAAAACATATGGTGAAGAACTGGAAGTTGAGGAAGAAGAAACAGAAACTACAGAGGTGGACCAGCGAGAAACACAAGAAGCAACTGGAGGAAATGGAAAAACTACAAAAATTCGAAAAACTGGAAATACCACAACACCCCAGATGGTTACAAGACTTTAACTGAAGAATAAAGATGACAATAAAACTCAAACCAAAGGTGGATAGAAGCAGGGGTCATTTCCTTCGGGAGCGCACAGGAGCAGAGCTCCAGCAGTAAGGAGCCCAGGGGGCGGGCACATGCAACAATCCCCACCCCCTGCTCCCAGCAGCCCTCAGTCAGGCCACGAGGAGCAAGAAGAAACCACGTTTTGCAGAACCCCCCGGCCCGCCTTCAGGTACAAACTCTCCCTCCTCTGTGACGGCAAATCTGCGCATTCCTCCCCCCATAGCTAGCAATCCAAAACAGTCCAGTGGCACCTTTAAGACCAAGTTTTATTCAGGTACAAGCTCTCCCTCCTCTGCGAGGACAGATCTGCACATTCCTCCCCCCAATAGCTAGCAGATTTTTCAACAATTGAACAAGATGCAACTGGATGTGATATGCCTACAAGAGACCCATATAAAATACTCGGACCAAAAATATTTGGCGATAAAAAAACTTGGGGAAAACTTCATTTTTTCAGACAAAGGGAAAAAATAGGTGTAGTGACATATGTTAAAGAACATTTGCATTCAGGATTAGTCTACATCTCTGAAGATGGTAGAATCTTGATAGTTCAAATACAAAGACAAGGTAAAACAACTTTAATTATAAATATATATGCTCCCAACCAACATCAAGGGAAAAAATTATTACAAGAACTTATCTCAAAACAAAACTATGATGAAATGTGCCTGATTGGAGATTACAATGCTGTCTTTGATAAGTTTTTAGAAAGAACAACAATAACTGGAAAACAGAAACAAGATAACAAACTTCCAAACACATTCTTACAATTGACAGAAGAACATAATTTGATTGACTCTTGGAAAACTAGAAATCCAAAAGAGAAGGATTATACCTTTTATTCAGCAAGACATAAGTCATGGTCAAGAATAGATATGTATTGGATATCAGCAACAATTATAAATGACCTAGTAGAAGTACAAATACTGCCAGCAACTTTTGCAGATCACAATCCTCTTATGATAATATTGCAAGATACACCAAAACAAAATAGATGGACACTTGATATGTTTTTACTGAAAAACCCAAAATTGGTATCAGAGGGGGAAAAAAGAATTTCAAATGTTTTCTGAACAGAATATTCAACCAGATATTTCTATTCTAACTGTATGGGATGCATACAGTTAGCTTATTGCAGAGGTTGGATAATTAGAGAAACAGCACGTACAAAAAAAACAGATTTTTTTTTACAAATTACAGAACAAATTAAGATGAAGGAAGAAAATTTAAAATAAGACCCCTCAGCTGAACATTTAAGAGTGAAATTAAAGCTATCACAACACCAAATGAATTGTATCTTGACAGAGGAAATCGCTAAAAAGATTACTTGTGCAAAACAAAATTATTTTGAAAATGCTAAAGGAGAACTATAAAAATCTTAAAAGACAGTGAAGAAGAAAAAAATACACCCAAAGATTTAAAAAAAACAATTGAGACATTTTATAGCAAATTATATCAAAGAAGAGAAGCTACAATAGAGGAGATTAAAGACTTTTTGAAGAAGTACAACTTTAAAAAAATTACTGAAGAAAAAAATACACCCAAAGATTTAAAAAAAAAAATTGAGACATTTTATAGCAAATTATATCAAAGAAGAGAAGCTACAATAGAGGAGATTAAAGACTTTTTGAAGAAGTACAACTTTAAAAAAATTACTGAAGAAAAACAAAATTTAAATGATCAAATAACAACGTGTGAAATTATAGAAGCATTACAAAAACAAAAACAAAAAAAGGAAAACACCAGGTCCAGGTGGATTACCGGCAAAAATACCAGAATCCAGAATGAAGAACTTATGACATTGATACATAAACCAAATTCAGATGAGAAAGAAATTAAAAATTATAGACCAATTTCACTATTAAATGTAGATTATAAAATTTATGCTTTTTTTTTAGCTAAAAGACTGGAAAAAAACTGATACAGATAATTCATCAAGATCAAGCAGGATTTTTACCAAAAAGACAACTCAGAAACAATGTTAGAACAATCCTGAATGTAATTGAATATTTTGAAACACACCCAGAAAAACAAATGACTGATCTTTCTTGATGCTGAAAAAGCATTTGACAATGTCAGTTGGTGTTTTATGTTGGAGCAATTGGCATACTCACAATGTGGTGAAGAATTTTTTACAATGGTTAAAGCAATATAGAAGAAGAAGATATTGGATTTATACCCCGCCCTTCATTACCCAAGGAAGTCTCAGAGCAGCTTACAAACTCCTTTCCCTTCCCCTCCCCACAACAGACACCCTGTGAGGTAGGTGGGGCTGAGAGAGCTCTGACAGAAACTGCTCTTTTTCAAGAACAGCTGTGCCGGAACTATGGCTTGCCCAAGGTCATCCAGCAGCTGCAAGTGGAGGAGTGGGGAATCAAACCCGGTTTCCCCAGATTAGAGTCCACACACCTAACCACTACACCAAACTGGCTCTCCACCACTACACCAAACAACAACCAAACAACCACTACACCAAACAACATGCAAAGATTCTTATTAATGGAGATTTATTACAAAGTGCTGAAATACAAAAAGGGACTAGACAAGATTGCCCACTGTCACCATTACTGTTCATGTTTGTCTTGGAAATCCTGAATGACACTATAAGAGGACTTAAAGTAAGAGGAAACTAATAAAAATTACAAGCGTTTGCAGATGACCTGGTATTTATTTTAGAAAACCCATTGGATTCAATTACACAATTATTAACAACATTACAGAAATATGGTCAAGTTGAGGGATTGAAGATCAACTTGACTAAAATCAAAAATGTTAACGAAAGCAGAGTTAGTTTGCAAACAGCCATTTTTTGGTCCCGGTCACATGGGCCGGAAAATGTGGGGGGGGGAAGTGTGGCTGTTTGCCCTGGAGCAATGTAACGCGTGGCAGCCTGATCACATGTCCTGTCGAGGTCCCGTAGTTAGACCGTTAGGTGCTGATCACATGGCTATCCTGCAGCATGGCAAAGAAGTGGCGTGGCGCGATCACACTGGCAATCACTAGGCGCTGCTTCCGTGGCAAACGGGAATTTTTTTCACACCGAAGTTTGCGCATGCGCATGATCATTTGTGCGCATCCTGTGGAGACTTACAAAATAAATCCAGTGTGCGACGGGACATGGATGGGCGCCAGATGCCAAGAGATTCAAGCGGAAACGCGATCAGACGCCCACCCTTGCCCCACGTTTTCTGGAAACTAGTACATCGTATGGTAGTTTTTACTCCGTATCCTCGGCGAGAAGCCATGGTTTAGCCAGGGATGTACTATGCTTCCCAGATGTTGCGGTGTGATCACGCACCGAAAATCCGCCTATCATCCGTGTCTTTAGCGCGGCAACTTCTCCGTGTGAATGGGACCTTTAAAAAAACGACAGGCAGCAAGCAAAAGTTTTAAACTTTACTTACTGAGAAAACAGAGAGAATGCCAGAGTCCCCACAAACCCATGTTAAAGCATGCAAGCAGGAAATCCATTCTCCCACCCCAGTTTCCATCCTTTTAAAAAAATAAATAAAGAGTGCAAAAACAGAGAATGCCCTTCTGAGTAAAAAGCATCGTTCAAAAGCGAAACGTTTCTCCAGGCACGTATGCAGGGTTCTTTTTGTAGCAGGAACTTCCTTTGCATATTAGGCAACACACCCTAATCCTCCAAGAGCTTACAGTAGCCCCTGTAAGAAGAGCTCTGTAAGCTCTTGGAGGATTGTCTACATTAGGGGTGTGTCACCTAATCAATGTTCCCTCTAAGCTGAGTTAGTGTGAGCTAGCTCACAGTTGACCGTTCTCTCATGTTGACCGTTCGGCGGCTTCTGCAGCTACAGCTTCAGTGTAGGCCACAGCTTACGTGAATGCCGGCTTGGTGAACAGCCACTGCTGTAATCTTTCATCCCGTAGACTGCATACCAATTGGTCGAAAAGCGCCACCTCTAAGTTGGGAAAGTTGCACATCTGGGCAGCCTTCTGTAGTGCCGCGAAGTAGTTGGCAATGGCTTCACATGCGGCCTGATCACGCTTATAAAAAGCATGCCGGTAGGCGATCTGTGACGGCTGAGGTGAAAAGTGATTTTTCAGCTTAGTTTTGATGCTATCCAGGGTCACCGTCAGGATGTCATCTGGGGCCACAAGGGACTGTGCTACATCGAAAACAGCCCTTCCACAAGAGCTGAGGAGTGCTGCCATTTTTGTAGCCTCATCCTCGATCTTGTTGGCTCGTAGATGGAACTCGAACCGAGTGATGTACGAGTCCCAATCCTCCAACCCCGGCTCGAAGGCATCAAACTTTGTGTTGATGGCCATCACGGGTCTCGGTGTAGCCAGTGGAGCGACTGGCATGGTCGTTGGATGTGCTGGGTGTTGGTCATCTTCCCTCGGTCCCTCAGGAAGCTCTCGATTGACAGCCATTGTGGCGTTGGTTCAGCGGGGCTGCCTACCCGCTCAGCATCCCATCCTCATCGCCAGTGAAGTAAATCAGACTCAGGCAGCTATTAACCAAGTGATTTCAACTTTATTAACAAGAATGATCCAACACAAGAGCACATAGAAGCCTGAGCTCCTTTTAAACATCCCAGGCCATGAAGGCCACGCCCAGTGAAACGGTAAGAACCAATCATATTTACAGGATAACAACCAATGGGATTTGTTCCCTCCAAGTATTCTGCTTTGCTTGGATTGGTCTGCTGTTGGGAGCAGCCAATGGGAATGTGCAGTTCAGGATACCATAGTCTCTATGAGCCTCAGACTGAAGCTCAGCATGCAAGTCCATAGTCCCATACATAACACAGACTTTTTAAAAAAAAAACTGGGTCACCACATAGGAACACGTGGAAAGGCTTCCCCTCCCCCCAACAGCTTCTATGCTTGCCTGGAAATCTCCCAGGGGCTTTTGAAATCTGAAACCCCCTCCTTTTTCTTTGCAGGAAATTTTTTTTGCAAGGGAGTAGGCTAGCCACCTGTCCTCAAAGCAGGCAGGAGACACACACCCTGTCCCCCAAAAGCACCACACACATAGGGCATGAAATCCTCTTTCAGGCAGGAAATTAAAGTCAGAAGGAGGTCAGAAGAAAGAAGAGAAAAGAAGAAAAAGGGAGGCCTGGGTGACCTCTCTGAAAAGCCCCCCCCCAGGTGGCAGGAGTGTTTTGGGGAGGCTGCAGGTCAGTTTTTGCCATTTTCCCCAATACCAATCTTGCAAGGTAGGACAGGGCGATCATCACTTTGGGGTTTTTTTGCCCAACGTGTGTGTGGGGGGGTGGCCCTCCATCATCACAGGGAATATCCCTAGCAACATTTAAATGCACCAATTAGCATGGGACCTGCTCTTTAAAAATGGGAGAGGCACCATCCTTCCCCCAGCTGGCTTGCACGTGTTGCTTATGGTTTTCCCGCACCATGGAAAACACACCTGTGACAGCTGCTGCTGATCCTCTGGTTCCTGGAGCACTGATAAAGGGTATGAAGATGCACACATAGTTCAGACTCGGAAAAAGAGAATGACTGGCCAGTCATTGCAAAGCGGCTTTTTGCACAAACGTTGTGGAAGGATAAGGATGTTGGGAGTGGTATCCCCGAAAAGAGCCAAAGTGTGAGGATGGAGAGAGAGGTGTTTCCCCAAACAATCAGCAGCAGCCTCTGAATACCTTCGAGCTGAACATAACATAAAACATAAGAGAAACCAATGTTGGATCAGGCCAATGGCCCATCCAGTCCTACATGCTGTCACACAGTGAAAAATACCAGGTGCCATCAGGAGGTCCAGCACTGGGGCCAGGACACTAGTACTGCAGCCTCAAGCCAGTAAATCAACAGAATCACACTGAAGAAAATATACTGACTGCAACAATAAAATAACTAGAATAAATACAAAGGATATATAAAAATACATTAAAATAAAGTAACAACAAATAAATATTACATAAAATATAGGTCAGCAAATCGGCTTAGAGCTAAAACGTGATTTAGCGGGCTTTTCGAATACAGCAGCAAGCGATACAGAATTTGGCAACAGCTTTAGAAGTAGACTGATTTTCATCTGACAGCAAATAGTTTATATAATCAGATTCCATCATATCAGGATTTAGTTTTACAATAGGCTCAAGATATTTGGAACTTACCTCCTTGTACCAGGGACACCTGAGGCTCATATGCGAGATAGTTTCAACTTCCCCTAAGCTGCATTTGCAAAGCCTTTGTGCAAATATAATATAATAGTTAAACAGCATAGGGGACAACAGACATCCCTGTCTGACTCTTTTGTAGGTACTAACTGGTTCTGACAGACTTCCCCTCCCATTGTATCTGACTCTTAATTGCGAGTGGTCGTAAAGCACTCTGATAAGTAAAAGGAGCCTTTTATCTAAGGAAGAAGCTTCCAGTTTGGCCCATAACCAATTTCTGCAAATAGAATCAAAAGCCGCCTTGAGGTCAATAAAGGCAGCAAATAACGAGACAGGGCCTTTTGCGGCATATTTTTCAATGAGATGTTGTATAGTGAGGCAGTGATCAAGGGTAGATCTATGCTCTCTGAAACCTGCCTGCTCTCAAGCAATCACATTCTCCAGCACCAGCCAGGAAGTGAATTTATCCAGGTAATGTTTGGCATATAATTTACTACAGATGCTTAATAAACTGATGGGACGGTAATTTGAGGGCTGATCTCTCCTTCCTTTTTTAAAAAGGGGAACCACTATAGATGTCCTCCAATCAGGTGGAATATGCCCAGTAGAATCAATTAACGTAAACAAAGAGGCAAGAAAAGGAGCCCACCAGTCAATATTCTCTTTAAAGCATTCAGGAGGTATAGCGTCAAGGCCAGGTGCCTTGCCCTTTTTGAGTTGATTCATGTGAGACTTGATTTCATTGGCGGAAACTGGTGGCCACTCTGCCAGTCCCTCAAAATCAACCGGTAAAACCGGAGAAGGGGGCATATCATTATAAAGGGAATGAAAAAAAGAGACCCACTTATCAGGGGAAATTGGCGGATCTAAATGGTGTGATACGGTTTTCATGTTTTCAACAATCTTCCTCCAAAATTTAGCTGAATTTTTCTGCTTCGCAGCACAAATTAGCTCTGACCAAAGCAGTTTAGTATAATTCTTCTTTTTCATAGCAATTAACTGTTAGTATGCCTTTTTCTGGGACTGAAGGTTTAGTTGAATTTCGATTCTCTGCTGATTACTAGCCTTTTTAAAGGAATAGTAAAGGTTTATTAGGCATTTTTTCACCCCATGACATTCGCTATCAAACCATAGTTTAGATTTTTTATGGGAGGATGAATGTTGACCTTTAACATGGAGTAAAATATCCCTCAATTCTTGAAAAAGATTGTTGTAAAATATAAGCGGGACTGATGGAGGACTAAGGTTCTGACAAGCAGCAATAAAGGCTTGGAGATCCTGTATAGTGAACACTTCCCTAACTCTAGTCTGTAGATGCAAAGACCATTTCCTCCTGCAAACAATCCGTGAAGCAGAATTTTCATGGGCTATTGCTACTTCTTAAAGTATGGAAGAATGGAGTCTAAGGAATAGAGGAAAATGGTCACTATCAAAATAGGGTAATAACTTAAATTTTTATACTTAGGGGAACAGCGAAGTACATACTAACATATAATCAATGGTGCTAGCCTTCTGCCCTAGCATAAAAGTGAACTCTCCAGGGTGATCTTCAGGGAAAGTCCCATTTAAAACATAAAGGCAACAGAACCAGCCTGCTATATTCCAGGAGAGGATTTCCAAAGAATAATGTCTCCTGTTGGATAGTTACATTGAACTAGGTTCCCCTTTCTGGGGCCAGGACACTAGAAGCTCTCCCACTGTTGCCCCCCCCCACCGCATCAAAAATACATAACATCACTTGCCCCTATCTATACCCTGTGGCTAATAGCCACTAATGGACCTCTGCCCCATATGTTTATCTAATTCCCTATTGAAGTCATCCATGCTTGTAGCTGCCACCACCTCCTGTGGAGTGAATTCCATGTGTTAATCACTCTTTGGGTGAAGAAGTACTTTGTTCTAACCTGACTGCTCGAGTGCCCACAAGTTCTTGTATTGTGAGAAAGGGAGAAAAGTACTTCTTTCTCAACCTGCTCTATCCCATGCATAATCTTATAAACCTTGATTATGTCACCCCTCAGCCATTGTTTCTCCAAGCTAAAGAGCCCCAAGCGTTTTAACCTTTCTTCATAGGGAAAGTGTTCCAATCCTTTTATCATTCTAGTTGCCCTTTTCTGCACTTTTCCCATTGTTATATCCTTTTTGAGGTGTGGTGACCAGAACTGTACACAGTATTCCAAATGTGGTCACCCCATCAATTTATACAGGGGCATATATATGGTATGTATGGATGTGCATGGGTGTGAGTGAGTGAGTGAGTGAGTGAGTGAGTGTAATGGAGTTCAATGTGTTTTTGTTCATTTGCTTATTCTAGAAAATCTGTCTCCTGGATTTTGCAGGGGGCAGGAATTCTGTCCACATGACACTCCAAGAACAAACAGGCCTGACTGCCAATGTGATTCCTTATTCCATGGTTGCATCCCCATGCTCCACTATGAATCAGCTGCTCTCTGCTTCTGTTTTTGTGATTTTGAATAGATGCTTTGACCATTTATACTACTCAAAAAGTGATGGGTGTGTTTTTCAGACGCCATGCAGAATTCACATGCTTGTCTTTCTTGGCTACTGGAGGTTTATCAGGAGAACTTGAAATATGTGTGTTGTCATCTAAACATGGGACCCGTGTTGTTGCCAGTGCTCTCCAGGTCTTCAGTATCAATTTCCACGATCTTGTTACTATGGGCAGACTGATAGATGCTGTCTCCAATGCTACTTGCCCTCAAACACTTTTAAGAGAGTTTTACCAGAGTTGTGAGCTAGGTTCCCTTTAAGCTGCGCCAGGCTGCACTGGCACACCGATTTCCCCTGGCCAGCGCAGCAATTTTTACCACAGCGCAGGGGTGAGGTCCCTTCCCAATGGCCATGCAGCACAGATCCATTTGCTCAGGCAGCACAGAAACACAGCAGAATGCTTTGTGTTTCCTAATCTGGGCTGGCCCTGCCTCTCCTCAGCTGGGGTTTGCTTGCCCTGTGAAAGGGGGCGCTCCCCGGCAGTCCTCTGCCTCGTGCTCCTGGAGGTACCCTGGCCCAGAAGGAGGACTGCTCTGTTACCCAGCTTCTGCCCTTCCTGAGGTGAGTTGCCTGGTTGTTTGTTTTGTCTTGGGGTGGGGAACTGGCCTCAGCAGCGTGCTAGAGGCAATCTGGTGGCTTCTGGTGCTTTGCAAAGTGACTCTATGTGACCTTAATCCTGGGAGGTTAGTGGAAAAAGGTGGGGGGGGAGCCAGCATCAGTAGCGTGCTAGAGGCGATCTGGTATGTTCTGGTGCTTTGCAAAGTGACTCTCTGTGTCCTTAAGCCTGGGAGGTTAGTTGAAGAAGATGTGGGGGGGAGCTGGCCTCAGCAGCATGCTGGATGTGATCTGGTGTGTTCTGGTGCTTTGCAAAGTGATTATCTGTGCCCTTAAGCCTGGGAGGTTAAGTAATACAAATATGTTCCACATAAATTTAAATAAGTTTAATATAAATATATGGCTTGTAATACAAATTATAATAGTTTATATGTTGTTTGTATGCTTGTACACTTAAATAATTTTTTTAAAAAAAAATGTCGTCCCACTCACAGTTTTAACACTAGGACCACTTTTGGCTCACAGGGTAAAATTTCTGCTCACGAGACTGCACACCTTAGAGGGAACATTGGTTGTGAGTCCACTTACGTTGTACTGATTGAAAGATTTTTGTACAAAACATTCCAAAGCCAATTTTAGGAATTGGAGTGAGTAGTGGAGCACCGATGTTTTATTAATTGTATTATGTTGTATAGTGTATTGTATTTTTATATTGTTCTTATTGTTTTTATTAGGCATTTATGCCCCTGTTAGCCACCCTGAGCCTTCGGGGAGGGCGGGATACAAATCCAAAGAATAAATAAATAAATGATGTTCTGACACTCTTCCTGTAAGGTGTGCATAAAAATAATTAGAATGCTCAGTGATGTAACTAACTGTTATAAAAATTAAAAAGAGGCATAAAAATCCATAGTGTTTTTGTGAAATTAAAAAATGTTTGCAGAAAGATGCAAGGGTTGGGAGGGGTGAGGCTTTCGCAGAAAAGTATAAAGCCGACCCATAAAATTCCATGAGAAACAGCTGAACACGTGCAGGAGGGAGAGTTAAACACTTATAGCTGACTTTTTTTTTGTTCTGGTTTCCTAAAATTCTTTTTAAAAACTGATATATTGCTGTAACAAAAGAAGCTTTGGGGTGAAACAGATATCCATTCAAATCTTTTATAAATGTTGTACTGTATTTAAAAAGCCTATTTAGTTTGAAATTGTGTTTCTTTTTTTTTAAGGCCCCGGAGGGGATTTTTTATTGATTTTTTAAACACTACAAAAACTAGAACAGAAAAAAGGGAAAGGGAAAGCTACATATAAGGGAGAAAGTAAAGAACCCACTACTAACTAAAAACCCAAGAGAGGAGATCTCCAACTAGCTTTTTATACTTCATTCAGACTTTTCATCTTTGTACTTCTTATGAACTGTGTCAATCTTTTAACCATCCCCAGTTACATTTAATTGCCCAATAACACATTAGCACCTTCAGGTGTGTGGCTTCTGGCCAGAATATATAAGTAAAAAAGGGAGATCTCCCAACTGCAAGAAAAGATAAAAAGTAAAGAGAGAAGGAGCTATGTCCATCCCACATTCTCAAGGAAGCTGTCAACTCCACGCACACGCACACACACACAGAGTGTTATTTTCATAAGAAGCCTAAGCATGGTTTCAACTTCCCTTGACCTGCAAGATCTTGAAGGTATGGAAACAGCATTTTTTGGGGGGGGAGGGGGTATAAAATGGCACAGCCACAGGAAACACTGCTCTTTTTTGACAACCTTCTCTGCCGTCTGTCTGTCTAACAGCAATATTTGATGAGGAGATGGTGGCTGCAGTAATATCAGTCAATTGCTACATGGGAACCCCTGAAATCAACAGCATCCCTCCCCAACAATTGCTTGCAGATGACATTGGTAGGATTTTTTTTTGTTTTCACAGTAGCACGACCATTAAAGGGTGTTGTGTGGTGAGATTAATTTCTTATCTTTTCCTCCTGGTCAGTGGTCATCGAAGAAGGGGAGAGGAAACCCGTCATTCTCCGTACCCATCAGATTCTAACATTGGCGACAGTTTGCCAGGCACCAGTTGTTTCGGTAAGCTGATCTCACCCGTATAAGCTTTGGTTGAATAATAAGTTGTAAAAGGGGGAAATGCCAAAAGGTCAGGGAGAAAAGTGGCCTGGGGTCCTGGAGGGGATTTTGGCCATCTTCAGGGCATAGAGAAGGGGTCAGGGGGGGGGTATTTGTGAATTTTCTGCATTGTGCAGCGTGGTTGAACTAGCTGACCCTGGATGTCCCTTTCAACTCTATGATTCTATGCTTTCCTAGATGCCCTGCAGGGAACATCCCATACTGCTCCCTCGCTGAAGCAGGGCAGTGTCAGAGCCCAGAGACGTCCAGTGCCAGACAGTGCCCTGGATGGGCCTACCTCAAAAAAGAAGAAGGTGGAAGACCTTTCCCCAAAGCACAAGTTGTTTTCCCAGTATGTTTATGAGGCCACGGAGGAAATAAAAAATACAAAGGACCTTATACAGAATGAGGAGGGTGAAATTATGAAGTGTTGATTACAGAAAACACTCAGTCATGCAAGCTAAATGTGCGGATCTCGGAGAGGTGATTGAGAAGTATGCAGAGGAATTTATACTTCCTGATTCCAAACAAAGATTGAGGACTTTTTCCCATTAACTACCTTAGAATCGGAAGATTTTTTCCAAATACCTACCTCTAACCGCTTTTCTCCATTAAGTGAAGACAATGATAGCCTCCCTTAAAGTGTTTACTCTGATGCACCATTTGAAGTACATGATAGTGGCTTAATTAACTCTGACACAGCTGAAGTCCCTGACTCCTCTGCAATTCATCTCAAGACAGATAATTTAGCCACTCAAGCTCCTGCAGACCTGCTCATTCTGGTGGCTGAATCAATGAGTCTTATCTGCAGAAGGCTCAATTCTCTACACTCTAACATATTGAACATTGCTGAGTCATTATCAAGGTTAGTTGGAGGCAAGGATGTTAGAAGCAAAGCTTCTCCAACCAGTAAATCCTTTCCCTTGCAGCCATCGGATCTGAATAATCTCAATCCTGACCTTGATTTTTATGAAGCCATAACGGACCCAAGGTTAACTGAATCCTATAACCCCAACTTAAGCAGAAAACACAAGGTTCATGGCAGTTGATCTGGCAACCTTTTAATAAGTTTGACTGTATGTAAATTTAAAGGAACTTTTCTGTCTTGGAAGACACCTACCCTGGCTAGAAGACATCTGTATGATCTGTTTGGACCCCAAAAAGGATCCATGGATATAAGATCAGTGGAACCTTTGAAGAATCATTTCTCAACTCAAACAGTCCTCCTATCATTTAACAGCCCCAAACTACCTAACTTAATTCTTAAACAAAAAGCTTATTTAAAGTCAAAGGGATCTTTCCTACGCACGTTTTTCGCAACGCAACCATTGAGCCACTTATTTTCAAAGGCACAAAAGGGAATATTCCAGCTAGCTCCAATGGTGCTTCAGAAGTTGCTGCCATCCCCTGATGCTCAATACATGGATAGTGATCTACTTGACCAAGAAATTCTTGACCAAGAAGTACAGAACCTTTTCAGCAATCTTCCTGTTTCTGAGAAAGCGGCAATAGTTGACAGACTGGAAACAATGCCTGCCTGCCTGCAAGAGAACATTTCAGATGCCACCAGCCATGTGTTCACTCCATTGCCACTTCCAGTGAACAGCACTAAGAATCCTCAACAAAACCTTGAGAGAAACGTACACCCCTCAACTCAAGCTGAGATACATACTTCCATCCTGGAGATAAACGATACCCTCTTAACTGAGGAGATTAAAATAACTCAACATAATCCATGGCAAACAATTTCTAACTTCCATAGTGGCCCAGTTAATGGCTGCATATTCCACGATATGAACAACTCTCTGGCTGACTATCAACAACAAACTGACATACAACTGCTCCTCCTACTACTGCAATAAAATTATTCCTTGGAACATTGCAGGGCGGAGGAGTAAAGCCAATGATGTTGACTTCCTCTGTTATATAAAAGGCTATGATATTGTACTCCAGGAAACGTGGTCTTATGATTCACTTAGAAGGGTTTAAATTCTTCTCTCTTCCAGCCTATAGAGTTAAACCCAAAGGTCGTCTCCAAGTTGGGTTATCTATCTTTGTTTCCTTGTCCCTAAAATGTGATATTACTATGCTACCATTGGATAATTCTACAGCACTAGCTGTCAAATTTGTTTTTGAAAGTTCTATCTTGATTATTATGAATTTATATGTGCCCTCCTCCCTAGATAGTTATGCCCTTTCACAACATTGGGAACATTTATCCACCCTTATGGAAATATTAGAAAGGAAATTAATGCGAGAGTGGGAAAAGATCACTCAATTTTTTCAGATCTTTTGAACTTAATCAGAATGATACCTTTCCCCCTTTTCTTTCCCTGGAAAGGCTGTCCAAAGATTGCTGTCTTCAGTTCAATTTTGTCTTCAGTTTAATAGACTATGGCTGAATGGACTTGCCCACTTTCCTAAAGCCAGCAAATTTACATTTATTTCTACAAAAGGAAGTAGTGTAATCGACTACTTTCTAGTGCCCCCTGTTCTGGACCCTCGTGTTCTGAATTTTGAGGTAGGGGATTTCATCGCTAATGATCATATTCCCCTGATTTTAACCCTTAAAATTAACTCTTTTGCTGACTTTTCCTACCCATTTACTCCCCTGACCTCTGAGCCAGAAATCTTACCCAAAATTTTGTAGAATGACCACTCCACCCAGGTAACCTCCAGTCTATTTAAACCCAGACCTACTCTTGACCTAAGAGCCTCTCTAATTGATAATATGGAACCTACTCTAAAGAGTTCAGCATAGAACACCTTGATTTCTCACCTTTCTCAGGCACTTTGTATAAACTTTAATCATTCTACAAAAAAGAGTAATAGGGGTGCCAAATCTTGGGATTCTGCAGAGTGCAGAGCACTAAAATCCCAATTACATAATATCTATAGCCAGTTTAGAATTTCTAATGATCCTTCCCTCCTCTCAAAGTATTTTCAGGTAAAAAAAACAGCTGCAGGAGAGCACGAAAAAGAAGACGTTGGAGTTTTTCAACAACCAATGGGAACAACTATACCAAGCTACTGTTCTAAATAAATCCAAGATGTTTTGGGCCATAGTTTCAGATTCTTTGCATGCAGGACCTTCTCCCATGTCTGTGATTTCATCTCATGCATGGTTACAGTACTTTTCTGCTCTGTTCCAGCAGAACCAAGACCGTACTGGTAATTCATATGATTTTTGTGATGAGGACTTACCAAATAGGCCACCTGTGAACCCTGAAGAAATAACAGGATTAATTAACCAACTGAAGACTGGGAAAGCCCCCGGCCCTGATTTGATTCCCCCAGAGCTTTTAAAGGTGGATCCAGAATCGTTGGCTATCCCTCTTGCCCCCCTTTTTACTATGATTAATCAAACGGGACTTATCCCTGATGCCTGGCAAAATGCAATCATAGTCCTGATCTATAAGAAAGGTGACTACACAATCCCCTCTAACTATAGGCCAATTTCCTTTCCATCATAGGCAAATTGTACGCCAAGCATCTATTAACCAAACTAACCTTTTGGATATCTCAGAAAAGTGCTTTAGGCCCTGAACAACTTGGGTTCTGCAAGGGCAAATCTACAATAGACCATTGTATTACCTTAGCACATCTAGCTGGTAAGTACACTAGATGTAGAAACTCTAAACTTTATGCAGCTTTTTTGGATTTTAAAGGAGCATTCAACTCAATTGATAGAGAGTTATTATGGACTCAATTGTACCAACTAGATATTGACAAGAGACCTCAAATTAATCATAATACTACACACTTTCACTTGTCAAATCAAATGTTCAACCGTAGGGGAATTAACCCCAAAAATTCTCTTTAACAAAGAAGTTAAACAGGGATGCATACTAGCTCCTTTCCTATTTAATTTATTTCTCAATTATTTGACCCCCCATTTTAGCGGAAGATTATAATTCTCCTAAACTGGGTACCCTTTCTGTACCTATCCCGTTATATGCAGATGATACAGTACTACTCTCTTGCATGAGGGTAGGGCTCAGATGTCTGTTGAACAGATGTCTTAGTTATTTTCTTGAGAATAAACTACTCCTGAATTATGAGAAATCCAAGTTATTAGTATTTAGTAAAATTAGTAGTATCCTGTAAAATCCAAAAATGGTCATTCAATGGAAAAGAAATAGAGCAGGTTAAGCATTTTAAATATCTAGGTCTCTATTTCAGTTATAACATGTCCTGGTCTTGCCATTGTAAATCTATGATTAACTTAGCTACCACCAATGCACCAGCCATCTCACATTTCTTCTTTAATAGAGGCAACCAGTTTGTTCCAGCTGCTTTAAAAGTTTTTAAGGCCAAAGTGATTACACAGTTATTGTATGGTATTCCAACATGGATAAATGCCCTCGAGACCAGTATTGAAAGAGTTCAATCCAAATTCGTTAGGAAAATCATGAGTCTGCCATGCTGTGTTCCATACACAGCTCTCTGTTTAGGAACAGGCCTTAACATGATAGAAACAAGAGCATGGCTTATATCAATCAAATACTGGTTACGAGTGCACTACACTGCTGACTGTGGGAGCTATTTACACCAAATGCTGTCTGAATCCATCTTGTTCAAATGGATTGCCAACATTACATTCGCATTGGATTGCCAACATTACAAAATAATTACAATGGGTTTATCCATGGATTCCCTATAAATGCTCCCTTTTACAAATGCATATCAGTTAATTAAACGTAGAATCCTAGATATTGAAATGCAAAAACTAGTCAGTGATGCAAATAAATCCTGCTCCCCTTTGAATTTTGAAATCCTTCCAATTATTGGCCATCTGCCTTCATATTTATCAGCCCTCCATGCCCCACAATTGCGCAGAGCATTTGTATTTGCTAGATGCAATACTGATCCATCTACAGTTACTTATGGTAGATATAATAGGATTCCATATTCAACAAGACTTTGTGCATGTAATCTAAATCAAGTTGACTCGGTTCTCCATATTCCTCTGTAATCTTCCCAATATGATGATATACATTCTACTCTTTTAGACCCAATTTTATTTAACATGATAGGCTGCC
>NW_015177033.1:137034-146491 GCF_001447785.1 Gekko japonicus | reverse complement strand
TGGAGTTTTGGGGGGTGGATTCTGTAGAGGGCAGCATTGGGGGGGGGCGGAAGGACTCAGCAGGTATAATGTCATATGGTCTACCCTCCAAAGCAGCCATTTTCTCCAGGGGAAACTGATCTCTGTCATCTGGAGATCAATTGTAGCAGTGGGAGATCTCCAGGTCCCACCTGGAGATTGGCAACCCTAGGGGAAAGTCAGCTGCACAGCAGGGGGTTGAAGAGAATGGTTTGATGGGTGCTGGGCCAAGATTGGCAACAATAGTTCCCCAGGAGCAAATAGCTGGGTTGGAGGGTGGAGTCTATGGCACTGTAACCTGTCTGATGTCCCCCTCTCCGGCCTCCACTCCTCAAATCTCCAGGATTTTCCATACCTAAAGCTGGCAACTTTATCTCCTCCCCTCTCAGTAGCCTCTTATTTTGCCTTAAATTGGTTTTGATGCCAGCAGAGTGAGAAAATGCCAGAGGCTCTGGGTGGGTGCCTCATCGTAAATGCACCAAACAATTCCTAAAGATTTGCCAAAACACTACTCTGTCGACAAATTGCAGCACTTTGAATTAGCACCAGAGCTTTAAGAGCTCTCCAGCTGTCACCTGGAGACTGGCAACAGCTTGTTTGGAGGGTGGGGAGTATGGCATTGTATCTGTCTGAGGTCCTCCTCTTTCTCTTCCTCCTCCTCCTCCTCAGACCCTACCCTCAGCAGGCTTCATTCCTAAACTATCCTGGAAGTTTCCAACCTGGAGTTGGCAACCCTATGTCCTTTCCAGCCAACCTGGAGTTGGCAACCATCAGCCAACGTTTATCTGCCTGTCTGTCTTTATAACCCTCCCACACACACACACACACAGCCTCTGCCTAGGGAGCAGCTGACATCATTCTCCTCTCCCAACTGAAAATTCCAACTGCCTTGGGGGGGGGGTGAGTTTGAGTGTAGTCCAATCAGCTTCCATATGTAAATGACCTTGGAACGCTGGCCGGGACTGCACAAAGCAGCCACCCCCCCCACAGCCTCTGCCAAGGGAAAGGGCAGTTTTTCCCTGCAGTGGGAACCAAAGCAGCTGACATCCTCCTCAGAATCCACCAGGTCCCATATTCCAACTGTCTTGGGGGGGGGGGAGTTTGAGGTGTGGAATGGAGGGAGGTCCAATCAGCTTCCATATGCAAAAGACCTTGAAACGCTGGGCGGGACTGCACAAAGCAGCCAGTCAACCCAGCCAGCGTCTTCTGAGTGGCAGTTCTTCCGGCCTAACACTAAAGGCGGGCATTTTAGAATGTTCATATAGAATGTTCTTACTCAATTATATATAAGGAGAGATTGTTAAGCAGCTGATTGAATAGAGGCTGGACCCCAAACTGATTTCTATGGGTGGGAAGCTCATGTGCATCACGATTAAAAGTCGGTGTCATGGGCCAGTCTACTTTAACTGAAGTGCACCCAGCTGATGCTGATAACAGCCCCGTCAGCACCTCTAAGACTCAGCCGGTTGATGCTTTTTAACAACCCTGAGACAGCAGAGGCAGGTCCTAGTGCCCCAGTGGATGAAGACAGCGGGCACTCCAGCCCCATGAACACTTGGAACATGGAAGAAAAAACCCAAGATTGTGGGGAAACTTCACAGGCTGCCTCGCCTCCTCCGTCCCAAGCCAGGGGAATGCAGGAGGAGGCGGGCATGCTTGGAGCTCCTCAAAAGCATCAGTTACACAAGCTACAACAGGTCATTTTTGTGGCAGTCCTTGAATTATTTGTAGCATAACACTGTGTGGAACAGGTGTACCTGCAGCCCATAAAATAGCTGGAAATTATTCCAGTAGTCACTCTGAATTGAAAAAGACAGAAAACACTGTTTCAATACAAACACAGAAGCTGAAGTAAGCATTTTCCTTTCATGCTTAAAATTACATAAGGATGAGGTTAGTGGTTTAGAATTAAATAAAGTCTTCTTGAGGACCTTTTCAAGAATTAAGATATAATGTAACGTATATTAACCTATTTGCTTGTAATCTATATATACAAACTAGATGTAAGCTGAAGAGATACTTAGTTGATAAAGCCAATAATAAGCAGAAAGGAAAATTTAAGAAACAGATTAATTTCAATATTCTAGTTAAAGTTTAATGGCTTAAATTAGTTTAGTATTAGAAGATAAGCGAAATGATAATGTTTAAAGCTACGGGAGGGGGAAAACCTCAAGAAGGCAGATAGAGTAATAATCTATCCAAGCCCATTATAAAATAAAAATTAATGTTTAGAGGACTGTTATTTCCCAAACAATGGGTTTGGTTTGCTTGTAATAACCACAAGTACAAATGTTTATGTAATGATTTCCTTTCAATTTATGAAACTTGTAAATGATCCTTGTGTTTGGAAAATAAAAAAATAAAAAGTCAAAAAAAGAATTAAATAACCAAATAGAGAGTAAAATAACTACAAGTAGAGCCTCAAAACTATGAGTGTTTGATTTGGACACCAGTAATCTTTCCCATGCATTTAGCAAGACTAAGAAATATTTAGCGAAAAACCTTAAACTAGGGCTGCATCTTTGAAAGTGACGATTTTCAAGGTTCTGAAATTCCTATTTGTAGGGCAAATAGCTAACCAGCGTTACAAGAACATGTGTAACCTGCTGATGAACCCAGGATTCTGAGTGTTTTAGGAATATAATTAGTGAGAGATGAAGCACATGAGGAGAAGGTATAATGTAGAATGATCTCTTTGCTCCTCAAAAAAGGTGCTCTACAAGCAGCATACAGGTAAGAAGAACTTCCTAGGTCTAGTTCTAGACGTCTGGCTAATAATCCCCCTCCCCAAGTCTACTCCCAAGGTGAGGTACACCTTGGAGTCAGAACATGGAAAACAATCTAGTACCAGAACCTGGTGGGGCACAGTGGGGAATTTCAGACAGCCCATATATTCTTATACAGGAACAGTTCCCTAACGGTTTCTGGTCTGACATTTCAGACAGAACCGTTTTAGTAACGGTTCCCTACCGGAATATATTTTCACTTTCAGACAGAAACGCTTCTGTCCCATTCAGGAAACGTGGCTGAAGCGTTTTACCTGTAAACTGCTTCCAAGCGGTCTTCAATTTCTTGTACCATTTCTGAAGCGCGATTTCCCACCCTTTTTCGCCCGCGCGGGCAATCACCGTCTTTTCTTTTAACATTCGTTTTAGAGCGCTATAGTGCTATAACGCAACAGCAAAACAGCACTATAGCAATCCCATTGGAATGCCTGGACTTCACCTGGAAGCAAGTACCCCATTGGATACAAGCTTCAAGTGGGAGATCAGGGCATCACTGATTGGTGAGACAGATGTTGCTCAGCCTGATGTGCACCCATCGATGCCAAGAAGTGATTGGCTGGGACTGGCACAGAGCTGGGTCAGGTATAAAGGGCACGGGGGCAAGTTGATGAGTGGTAGGCTTGTATGGTTACAGTGGTTTTGTGTGACTGTGTAAGAGGCTACTGATCTATTAGTCTTGGTCTCCATAACTACCTTGTTCCAACTGATCCTGGAGGTGTTGCAAATTATGATCAGCAGCACAGCAGCTTTGAGTGAGGTGCTTACGCACTTCCTTCATCTCTCTAGGAGGAGGGGGGGAGGAGGAGAACTGACATGCCTGTCTTGAGCCATGCACCGTCCAGGTACAATCAGAGGGCATCTGTCAGGGCATGGGCACCTGTCATAGCTGCCCATACAGTCCCTCGACACTGGTGGGTAAACATCACTGATGCCCTGATCTCCCGCTTGAAGGCTGTATTCAGTGGGGTACTTGTTTCCAGGTGGCAGATGTAGCCATCTCATGTATCCCAGTGGATTCCAGGCATTCCAATGGGGTTGCTATAGTGCTGTTGTGCTCTTGTGTTATAGCGCTATGGCGCTATAGTGCTCAAAAACAAACGTTCCCCCAAAAAAAGATGGAGATCACCCGTGTGGGCAAAAAGGGGTGGGAAAAAGCGGTGCAGTCTGAAATGCCAAACCACTTCAGAGACAGCTCTTTACCAGTAGGGGAAAGGCTTGTGTGAAATGGCAGCCCTGTACCGGTTTACTCCAAGATGGTTCGATAACGGCTTAAAACCGGCTTAAAAAGGGTAATGTGAAATTCCCCAGTGACACACAAACACGTTTCAATTATCACTGCACAGAGCCACATCTTTTTATAACAGCTGACAGTCCCATTCATTTATTAGGACAGTTGGTTGTTGTTAAATCATCAACAGGCTGTTCAAATACAGTGTACATGTCATGTCTTCCCAATGTCAAATAGCAATCACAATCACAATATTCAGTTCTATGGGAATCAGAGCACAGATATGAGGGTCCATTAAAATGACTCAGGGAGGCAGCATACTAGAGTCACTTTGTATCATACTCATTATTTTCTTCAAGCAGACTCCCCCCCTCAAAAAAAACAAACCCTTGGTGAGCTATAGGCAACATCTTCTGGGATGAAATCAGTGCATCAAAAAGCAGCTGCAGAGTGGGGAAAATAGCTCTTCTCTAGAATGTGATCTTGTGTAAGTTTGCACCATTCTTACACAAAACAGAAACAATCTACAGCAAGCTGTCAGACTCTTGAACAAACTTGCTCTCAACAACACTCTTGGCAGTGATTTGTTTATTGAGAGATGAGGCTGTATCAAACTAAGACCATCTTGTGTCAGAACTAACTAGGCTGGCACCAGTTCTTGAATTATACATGATTCAAACAAGCCCCCCTCCCGAGACCTGTCCAATTAACCCTTTCACATAGCCCACCAAAATCTAGCGCACTCCATTAGCCCTCCTCTCCCCACCTGTGAACCTACAGTTACGTTATCTAAGACAGGCCGGCTAGCAGAGACAGTTTCCCACACACACATGCTCTTACCATCTGCCCCCCCCCCTTATGCCCCAAATACATAATCCAAAAAGTGTGGTTACAGGCAGTGAAGATGGAACATACAAAATCCATGGTAAATGAGGTTCCGAGTTTGACAAAGCATGTTGTCATCAGTGGAAAAAACCCTACTTTCAACAGAAGAAGTATCAAATGATTGTATGGTGGCAGAAATACAATTGCTCTCTAGAACCACAATCCTGTATAAGGTGCCACAACGACATGAAAGATAATACTCTACAGCACAATTTCAATGCTCCCACTAATCTTATCTATCCTTTCCCCACTTTTTAAACCAGGGCAGCAATCCATCACTGCTGTTTTGCTGTTCAGACACACAGACAAGTCTGGCTCTTCGCAACTCCATGGACCATATCATGCCAGGCTCTCCTGTCTTCCACCATCTTCTGGAGTTTGTTCAATTTCATTTTGGTTGCATCGATAACACTGTCTAGCAATGCTCCCTCTAAGCTGTGGAGTCTTGTGAGCAAAAATTCTATTTTGTGAGCTACTGGCATTAAAGTTGTGAGCAAGCAATTTGGCTACTGTCATAAATTAGTTTGCTTTGGAGCCTCCTTCCTGAGCTAAGACAAAAATGTGTGAGCTGGAGGCTAAAAAAACTGTGAGCTAGCTCACATTAACTCAGCTTAGAGGGAACACTGCTGTCTAGCCATCTCATCCTTTCCCGTCCCCTTCTTCTTTTACCTTTGATCTTTACTAGCATCAGGGTCTTCTCCAGTGAGTGCTCCCTTCTCATTTGGTGGCCAAAGTATTCGAGCTTCAGCTTCAGTATCTGTCCTTCCAGGGAACAGCCAGGGTTGATTTCTTTTAGGAATGACTGATTTGATCTCCTTGCAGTCCAGGGGACTCTCAAGAGTCTTCTCCAGCACCATAATTCGAAAGCATCTGTTCTTCAGCACTCGGTCTTCCTTATAGTCCAACTCTCAAAGCCATACATTACTATTGGGAAGACCATCGCTTTGACCATATGGCCTTTTGTTGGCGGGGTGATGTCTCTACATTTTATTATGCTGTCTAGGTTTGCCATAGCTTTCCTCCCAAGGAGCAGGTGTCTTTTAATTTCATGGCTGCAGTCACTGTCTGCAGTGATCTTAGATCCTAACAACGTGGCTTCTGTCACTGCTTCCATGACTTCCCCTTCTATTTGCCAAGGAGTGATGGGACCAGATGTCATGATCTTAGTTTTTGTTTTTTTATGTCAAGTTTCAAGCCAACTTTTGCGCTTTCCTCTTTTACTCTGATCAAGAGGCTCTTTAGGTCCTCTTCACTTTCTGCCATTAGAGTGGTATCTGTCAGACTTCTGCAGCAATCAGTTCCCAACAGCTTTCATTCAAAGAAGTAAAGTTTATTGAGAATATGAGAGGATGCAGATATATTAACCGTTTCATGTTAGAACTACTCTGCAAACAGTTATACATAATTCAAGGAGACTCCCTGATCGCTAAGGGCCAATCAGAGGCCAGATAGAAGCCCGCCAAACTAACGGGTCACTTTCCCCAGGAGAAATGCTATACCAGGCACTGAAGGTCAGACAGAGATAATGGAAACTGAGAAGACACAGCAGAAAAGAAACTCAACATTCCAGGGCCACCCCACTCCCATGACAGCCAGAGCATGAGAGAGGCCTAGCTGACAGTATTGTCTGCATATCTGAGGTTGTTGATGTTTTTCCCAGCAACCTTAATTCCGATTTGTAATTCATCCAGGCCAGCATTTTGCATGATGTACTCTGCATATAAATTAAATAAGCAGGGTGACAATATACATCCTTCTTGTACTCCTTTTCCTATGCTAAACCAATCAGTGGTTCCATATCCAGTTCTAACTGTCACTTCTTGACCCTTATACAAATTTCTCAGGAGATATGTGAGGTGGTACGGTACTCCCATCTCTTTAAGAACTTGTCACATTTTGTTGTGATTCACACAATCAAAGGCTTTAGCATAGACAATGAAGAAGAAGAAGATGTTTTTCTGGTACTCCCTTGTTTCTCCATAATCTAGCAAATGTTGGCAATTTGATCTCTAGTTCCTCTACCTCTTTGAAACCCAGATTGTACTTCTGGCAGTTCTCTATCCACATACTGCTGAAGCCTAGCTTGTAAGATCTTGAGCATGATCTTGATAGCGTGTGAAATGAGTACAATTGGGTGATAGTCTGAACATTCCTTGGCATTGCCCTTTTTTGGGATTGAAATGTAAACTGACCTTTTCCAGTCATGTGGCCACTGTTGCGTTTTCCAAATTTGCTGGCATATGTAGTGCAGCACTTTAACAGCACCATCTTTCAAGACTTTGAATAGCTCAGCTGGGATACTGTCATCTCCGTGAACGTTGTTGCTAATAATACTTTCTAAGGCCCATTTGACTTCACATTCCAGGATGTCTGGCTCGAGGTCAGTGATCACACCATCGTAGTTGTCAGTGACACTGAGATCCTTCTTGTACAGTTCTTCTGTGTATTCTTGCCATCTCTTCTACTCTCTTCTGCTTCTGTTAAGTCCTTGCTGTTATTGTCCTTTATCATGGCCAGCTTTGCATGGAATGTTCCCTTGATTTCTCCAATTTTCTTGAAGAGATCTCTAGTCCTTCCTATTCTATTGCTTTCCTCTACGACTTCGCATTGTTAATTCCTTATCCCTCCTTGCTGTTCTCTGGAAATCTGCATTCAGTTGGGTAAATCTTTCCTTTTCACCTTTGACCTTCAATTTCCTTCTTTCCTCAGCTATTTGTAAAGCCTCATCAGACAGCCACTTCGCTCTCTTGAATTTCTTTTTCTTTGGGATGGTGCTGATTGCTGCCTCCTGTACAATGTCATCCATAGTTCTTCAGGCACTCTGTCTATCAAATCTAGTCCCTTAAACCTATTCTTCACCTCCACTGTATATTCATGAGGGATGTGATCTAGATCAAACCTGAATGGCCTAGTGGTTTTCCCAACTTTCTTCAGTTTAAGCCTGAATTTTGCAATGAGTAGCTCATGATATGAGCCACAGTCAGCTCCAGGTCTTGTTTTTACTGACTGTATAGAGCTTCTCCATCTTCGACTGCTAATTATATAATCAATCCGATTTAGGTGTTGCCCATCTGGTGATGTCCATGCGTAGAGTTGCCTCTTAGGTTGTTGGAAGAGGGTTTTTGCTATGACCAGCGTGTTCTCTTGACAAAACTCTGTTAGCCTTTGCCCGGCTTCGTTTTGTTCTCCAAGGCCAAACTTGTCCATTATTCTGCTTACCTTTTGACTTCCTACTTTAGCATTCCAGTCCCCTATGATGAGGAGGACATCTTTTTTTGGTGTTACTTCTACGAGATGTAGTAAGTCTTCATAGATCCAGTACACTTCAGCCTCTTCTGGGTCAGTGGTTGGAGCATAGACTTGGATTACTATGATGTTGAATGGTTTGCCTTGGATTCGGACCGAGATCATTTTGTCATTTTTTAGACTGTATCCCGTTACTGCCTTTTTCACTCTCTTGTTGATTATAAAGGCCACACAATTTTTTTGTGTTTTTGAATATTGTTTTCTTGATGATGTCAGTCCATGTATAAAAGATCATGCATTTCCTGAATATGCTCAAGAAGAAGAAGAAGAAGAAAAAGAAAGCATATTTCTTGAATATGCTAAGAAAATAGTCAATTTTTTATGAGTTATTTGGTCCAATTGTTTTCTTGTTAATTGAAATAAAACATAGATCTTCCTCCTCATTTGACTTCATTTTTGACATGGAGTCTAATCTGTACAACACCACAGTAGTAGATATAATGGTCAAAGAAACTTGAGTGGGTTGCCATTTCCTTCTCCAGTAGGTCACATTTTGTCTGAGTTCTCTGCTGTGGCCTGTCCATCCTGGGTGGCCCTCCATAGCAGCCTCATCGAACCACACAAGCCCTCTCGCTGTGTCAAGGCGCATGAGAGATCACTGCTGCTACATCTTATTAACCCAGACACAATCTGTTTGGGTCCTAACTCTGTGCCATCTCTTTTTGCCACATTTATCATATCCATGCATCTACAGTCAGCTTTGTGGTGCTGTAAGAAAGTAGAAAACTTCGGACTTCTCATGCAGGCTCCTGGTTTTCACATTCAAGATCTCTGAAAAATCACAGTCACTCTATGTCCAAAACTGTTGTAATTATTCTATGGAGATTTCCTTGCAAATAACTTCCCATTGTTAAAATACCCATTAAAACTTAGTGATTCCTTCATAGAATTATAAATAGACTAGAAAAAAGGCCCGTTGTGGAAATAAATACAACGGCCTCTAGAAAGAGGCTCTGGGCGGGTGCCCCGGCCTTGGACACTCAGTGTCAATTTGCTGTGGCGACCTCAGCAGGGTATAATGACACTGAGTCCACCATTTTTTCCAGAGGAACTGATCTCTGCTACTTAAAGAACAGTTGTAATTTTGAGTGAACTCCAGCCCTCACCTGGAGATTGGCAACAATGGTTCCCCAGAAGGGAATGGTTGGTTTGGAGGGTGGAGTCTATGGCTTTGTACCTGTCCAAGGTCCCACGCCTCCTGAAACCTCACCATCTCCAGGCTCCATCCCTCACA
>NW_015177033.1:136430-136587 GCF_001447785.1 Gekko japonicus | reverse complement strand
TTAGAAGGGAACACTGGTTGTAAGTCTGAGTGATCTCCAGCCCTCACCTGGAGATTGGACACATTTTACCTCAGAACAGCAAACTATTTAGAATGTTAGAGGCAAAAGCCAATCAAGTTGCATATGCAAACGACCTCTGTGTTCCGAGGCAAAGGCC
>NW_015177033.1:115278-133347 GCF_001447785.1 Gekko japonicus | reverse complement strand
CAGACTGATCAACCTCATAGGGTCTGATGGATGGGCGATACAGCGAAGGTAGTGTACGATGGTAGTGGCGGCGGCTCCTATCCAAAGGCCTGGTGGAAGAGCTCCGTCTTACAGGCCCTGCGGAACTGCACTAGGTCCCGCAGGGCCTGAATCTCCTCTGGGAGCTCATTCCACCATAGTATGGTTGTGTTCTTGGAGAAAGAGGAAATGATAGTATAAGCTGCTATGGTTTCTCATTGGGGAGAAAAGATGGGTATAAATCTAAAGAAAATGATGCTTTACTATTTTTTTTTATTTTTTTTTAATTAAACTTTTTTATTGATTTTCACAAAAATAACAATAAACAATAAAGCAGTTTATAATTGTCTTACAACAGCATTCTACAACTAAAAAAAAAAAACTTAAAAGGAAAACAAGGTCAACAAGTTTGACTTGCTTGTCACAGATTAAACGTAGACCGTGAAGCTTTGGTTAGTCTCATGAGGCTCTTGTTTTAGAAAAATAGTAGATCTTTAAGGTAATCCTTTTTTGGGATTATTCCGGTTCTGACCAGGTATTGTAGTATCGGAAACCATATTGCCTGGAAAGTTGTTGCTGCTCCTTGCGATTGTGTCTGAACTGTTTTTCCATAAACGAAATGCTCCCATAAATTGTTTTGCCAGTCAAAAAGGTTAGGTGCGTTGTTCCCTTTCCATTTTTGAGCTACTGTTATCTTAGCTACCGCCAGCAATGTGGCGATTAACATTTTTTCTGTTTTCTGTTCGTAGGTAACTGGGAGAACGTCCAGAAGAACTGTCTCCGGGAGTGCAGGTAAGTCTGAGCCGATTATATTATTGATCTGATGTAGAATTTGAGACCAGAAGTTTTGGATCTTTGGGCATAACCACCAGCAGTGGAGAAAATCTGCAGGTTGACCACATCCTTTCCAGCATTTGTTGTTATATTCAGGGTAGATTTGTTTCAGGCGGATCGGCGTCAAGTAACAGCGGTGTAGCATCTTAAAAGAGGTTAATTTAATATTAAAGGCTTTGGATGTTAAATTCGGAGATGCCCATATCTCTGGCCATTGGTCTGGTTGAATCCTGTTTTGACAGTCTTTTATCCATTGATTTTGGGATTTCAAAGTCGTGTGTTTTACGTCTTTGTTCAGGATTTTGTAGAGTGTTGAGATAAGACCTTTATTAGAGTTCTTTTTGTGGGTTAGTAGTTTTTCAAAGTCTGTGAGTTGTTCACTAGGAGCGTTAGTGGCAGTCCGTTCTCGTAACATGTGTTGGACTTGGAGGTACCTGAACCAAGGGATTGTTTCACCGATTTTCTGCTCTAATTGTGCTTTAGTAAGAGGTAATCCTTTGTCCGTGAGGTCAATTATTCGTGAAATGCCAGCCTTTCTCCATGCCTGGAATGCTTTTTGTTCTTTCCCTGGGGGGAACCAATTCTGATTAAGAAAAGATGATAGCCTGGAGTGTTTTGATAGTAGAGCTTGTCGGTTCTTGTCCCAGACTGCTAAAGCTGCTTCCAGGAAGGATATGAGGTGAATGTTTTCATGACGTTCTGTGATTGGTTGCCAAATGATGTCTGCCAGTGGTATGTTGTTACAGAAGGATTCTTCTATAGTTTGCCAGCTTGGCTTGGATTCTTCCGTGAGCAGTTTGACAATAGAGGATAGTTGTATCGCTTCATAGTAGAGTGTTAGGTCCGGGAAGTCGAGGCCCCCTTCTGCTGCTGGGCGTTTTAAAGCTGCGAAGCTGATTCGGTGTTTTTTGTAATTCCAAAAGAAGTGCAGAAACGCTGTTTGCCAGTTGGCTAGTTCCCTTTTAGAGATTTGTATTGGGAGTGTTCTTACTATGAACATGAATTTTGGGAGAAGGATGCTTTTGATGGCATTAAGTCTGTCTGCCCAGGAGAATTGCATTGAAGTCCATATTTTCATTTTATTGTTGAGTTCTTTAAAGAGTGATTGTAAATTGTCTTTTAGGAGATCTTGTAGATTCGGCGGGATTTGTATCCCAAGGCATCGCCAGGGTGAATGGCTCCATTTGTAAGGAAAGTTCTTTTGAATAAAGTTGTTTGTACTTTCAGTGATGTTGATAGGAATCAATTTGGATTTGTTGAGATTTATTTTTAATCCAAACAGCTCTTGTGTTACAGTCAATAAGTCTCGTAGGGTTGCTAGGGAAGTTTTCGGTTCCGTGAGAAATAAAACAACATCATCCGCATAAAGGCTAATCTTATGTGTCTGGTGTCCAATTGTAATGCCTTTAATATCTGGGTTGTTTCGTATAGCCACAGCTAGCGGTTCCATCGCTAGGGCGAATAATAAGGGCGACAGGGGGCATCCCTGTCTAGTACCGCGTTGCAATTCTATTTTGTCACCAATTATGTTGTTGGTCTGAATACGGGCTGTTGGACAAGCATAAAACGCTTTGATTGATGTTAGGAATTTATCTCCAAAGTTCATGTCAAGCAGAAGTTGTGTTAAGTATGTAGTCTCTAAGCTGTCGAAGGCTTTTTCCAGGTCGATGGAGAATAGCAGTGATTCTGAAGCGTGGTGTTCGGAGTGAGCTATAAGGTTTAACGTTCTACGGATATTGTCTGTAAGAGAGCGGTTGGGGATGAATCCCGTTTGGTCTGTGGAGATATAGTCTTGTATAATGTGTTGCAGTCTGGTCGCTAGGATCTTTGCAAAAAGTTTTGCATCACAATTGATCAGGGCAATTGGGCGATATGCCGACGTAGATTCTCTGTTTGTTTCATCTTTAGGAATTGTAATAATTTTGGATTCCGTCCATGATGGAGGGAGTTTACCAGAGGACATTATGTGATTACATGTTGTCGTAAATTGATCGAGTAAGGCTGAGCTGAAAGTTTTGTAGAAGAGGGGGCCAAAGCCATCAATTCCTGGTGCCGTGTTCGATTTGGTGTATTTCAGAGCATCTCGTGCTTCAGTGATGAAGATAGGAAGATCCAATAGATCACGGTGTTCCTTCTGTATAGTTTTAATTAGTTGGTTTTTCTTTAAAAAGGCTTGGATTTTATCAGTGTTGGGGTTTGTAGAACTGTAGAGATTTTTGTAAAAATGAGTGAAGCATTTGTTGATTTCCTCCGGATCTGTGGTCGTGGTGTTATTTGAAGTTCTTATCGCAAAAATTTTTCGCTGTCTTTGTTTGTTTTTGACACGCCAGGCTAAAAGTTTGATACTTTTGTTGTTTTTTTGCCAATACAGCTGTTTCATGTAGATGATATTTCTTTGTATTTTCGAGGTTTCCAAGGATTCCAAAATTTTCCTGTTTGCTAAGAGCTTTTTATAAGTTTTTTTGCTTCCTGTGTTTTTATGTATGGATTCAAGAGTTTGAATTTGCTGTAGGGTGTCTTGAATTAAGCGGTTTTTTTCTCTTTTTCGTTTAGATGCAATTGCAATCAACTGGCCCCGTACTACTGCTTTGAAGGCATCCCATAAGATGTGTTCTTCAACTTCTCCAGTGCAGTTTTCTTTGAAATAAAGAGAGATTGTGCGTGTAATCTCGTCTCTCACATTATCCTGCATTAAAAGGGAGTTGTTTAATTTCCATGAGCGTTGTGTAGTGTAATGTTTGGTTTTTTTGATATGACCTTCTACATACGCGTGATCGGACCAAATAAATGGACCGATGGATGTGTTTGAGACTTGATGAATCAAATCTTCTGAGACGAGTAAATAGTCGATCCTTGAATAGGATTTGTGCCTAGACGAAAAGAATGTGAAGTCTTTTTCCCCTTGGTGCGTCTCTCTCCATGCATCTAGGAGATGAAATTTTTTAAAGATATGTTGAAGTTTGGTGTATCTGTTTTGATGGGGTGTTGACTTTTGACCTTTGTTGGAAGTGTCCAGGTGAAGATCTGTAATTAAATTTAGATCTCCTCCGATGATCATTCGCCCTTCTTTAAATTGGTCCAATTTCGAGAATGTGTCAGATATAAATTTTTCTTGAGCTTCGTTTGGTGCGTACATCGACGCCAAGGTGATTGGTTCTTGATCTAGCATGCCTTTCAAAAACAGGTAACGACCCTGAGTGTCCTCCAGTTTGTCTTTCAAGATGAACTGTACCGTTTTCGCTAGTAAGATTGCCACTCCCCTCGCCTTTGAAGAGTTCCCTGCCTGAAATTGTTGGTCATACCAGCTGGTTTTCAAAATGGGAGTCGTTTGAGATTTAAGATGGGTCTCTTGCATAAAGATCATGTCTGGTTTTGCCTTTAATATAAACGATGTCATCTTCTTACGCTTGATACAGTTATTTAAGCCATGGACATTTATGGATCGTAATACATATGAGTCTGAGAGTTGCATCTTGGTACAACTATGATACTGACAACAATACTAAACAAAGTATTTCAATAGGGTTTGTTTAAATAGTACACTTCCAATATTAATCTAGAAAAATTAGTGTATCTAGTATAAGTATTGTGTTGTAGAATAGGGAGACAAAAACAGTCAAAGGATAATATACAATGTTCAAACTAACTTAGCGTTGTATAAGAAATTAGCTTTTTCAAACAAGCTGAACTATAACAATAAAACCAAAAAGAACAAACAGGAGTATACGGAAACCTCGAAATAAAATTCCGAGGGACTGTAGTCCTACAGTCGTCCGTATACTAATTATGTAGGGGACGAACTGAACACAAGAGGGTTCCCTTCCCCAATCACTGCCCCCACCTTGACATTCATAAAGCTAAATAACCGAAACCATGCAAAATTATGATAGAAGCATACAATTCGATACCAACAGTGTGATAGGTAATATTTTAAGCTTCCCTTTATGTTGAATCTCCCAAATGCGACAAAACAGGCAGTTTGCTTGGTTTAAGAGGGGAGGGGGGGGAGCGGCTTCTCTTAGGAGTTGGCTTGTCTCCTTGTTCCATGGGGAGTTCGTGGTCAAGTGCTTGAAGTAATTTCGTTCCGCTATGTTCGTCCCATGCATATAGGCGAAGACCCTGGTGCGCTACGTACAATTTTCCCGAAGGGAGCCACTTATATTTTTGTTTCATTTTTTGTAGTTTCAAGGTGGTACTTTTTAGGGTTTTTCTGATTGCAATTGCTTCTTTGGGGATATCCGGGTAGACCTGGATTGTATCTCCATTATATAAAAAATGCCCAGGGTGTTTAGCTGCTTCCAGTATTGTGTTCCTGACTCTGGCATCAGGGATAGTTACCAGAATGTCCCTGGGTTTCGGATGATTACTTTTTGGAATTGGGCCTACACGTGCTGCCCCGGTTATGATGGGCAGAATTCCTTCTTCTAATTTCAGGCTTGACGCTATGAACTGTGCCATGAATGTGATCAAATCTTTATTTTCTTCTGCCAATTCCGATATGCCTCTGAACTTCAAGTTAGTCGCTTTGAGATCTGTCTCAAGTGATATTAAGTGCTCTCTTTGAAGAGCTGACGTTTTTTGCAGCGCTTGAATGTCTTTACTATTTTCAAGCCCTGTTTCAAGCGCCTCTACTGCAGTTTGGGTGGTGTGTTGCAGAGCAATTTGTAAATTGTTAAGTTGTAGGGATATATTATCCATCCGATTATAAAGTCCTGCCTCCATAGATTTTAGATAGTCCAGGACTGAGGGGGAGAAAGTCTCTGAAATCGGCTGTCCCGCCCGATCGCTCGCGCCCGCCATTTTGTTTTCGGGCCGGGGGATCAGGCCGCGTTGAAAAGCGTTATCTGCGGGATCTTTAATAAGTTTTGGGAAGGTAAGAATGTTTGTTCGCTTACCCGCTTCTATCTTTAGTTGTTGGTCGCCTTTTGGCATGATTTCGTCGATTTTTAAACAGGTGGGAGAGGATCGAGAGTGGGAGCTCTTCGTTCACGCGACCGCTCCACTCATCGCGTCGCCCCGCCCCCCTGCTGCCTTCTTCTTGATGCTTTACTATTAAAGGGAGAGTTTTGCTCCTCTCCAACACACTGTCTTCAGCTAAAGTGGCTAGGACAAGGTTTTGGGACCTCAAGGTTCAGGTGTGGGTGATCATTCCCACCATGACTGGTTGAAGAAACAGAGCTTTCAGCTTACCCCCACAACTGATGACATCTTTTAAGACTTCAACACATGGTAATAACCAGTGCAAATAAACTTTGGAGATGAGTGCCAAGCTATTTTCTCCTAATTTATCAATAGTTAATTTCTGTGTGGCTTTTAGTGTGTGGTGAACAGGCCACCTCTTTAACATCAAATGATTGTCATAGGCACATTCTTAGATGCGGTATGGTACAATTTCTACAATGATTCGTAGATACAGTATGATACAATTTTTGTGATTTTTATTGTCATTAGTACTGCTATTCAACATGACATCATATTGGATTACAAGCTGCCGGGGATGCTGCCATCTCCATTTGCCACCTAACCAGACTTCTGCTTCGACCTTCTACTAGATAGCCAGTTTGGTGTAATGGTTAATATGCAAACGACCTCTGTATTCCGAGGCAGGGGGGAGATCACAACACCCAGCCGCTTCACATTTTTACCCTGGGGCTTGGGCTCACAGCATTGGCAGCAAGAGCTGCTTGGGGCAGGGCCCCCCTCCAGGCAGCATGGGAGCATCTGCCCAGTGCTGCACCACTAGCTCTCCACTCCACCCATGTAGATTTTCCTCTGCACCCCCTCCCAGCCTGTGTGGCCTTGCAGTGAGGATACACAACTTGGAGCTTACCAGCTCCTGTTCTTTATAAAGTTTATATCTCCAGTACCCGGAATTACATTTTATTACACACACGGTCCAGCCTGACAAAGTGACATTTATGTCAAACCCGGCCCCACTGTGGTCCCTTCCTTCCCCAAACCCTGCTCTAACCAGGCTCCACCCCAGGTCTCCAGGAACTTTCCAGCCTGGAGTTGGCAACCCTAAATTATGTTTATGTTTGCAAGTAAAATTTATGCAGAAAATGGGTGCTGTAAAGCAGAAGCCAAGCCTATTACCATGGGTGCATTTTTCCAACAGTTTTACAGAGCAATCCTAAACAGACTAATACCCTTCTAAATCCATTGAAGTGAATAGGATTATAAGTATGCAACTCTGTTTATGACTGCCCTGGTAATCACCAAAATAGCTGCCAGCTCACCTCCTATAGCAGCTCGACAGTGTGAACTTACCCTTAGTCCAAATAAATGTGCTCTGTACCAGGGTACCAGATGTCCATACATAATCCAGTTGTGACAAATGGAATGAATTTAAACAACAGTAAGGGCAAATTTACTTATTTTCAAGTATTCTTCCCAAGATGAATTAAAGCAATCAACTCTTAAGCCTTCCTCCTGCTGACTTCAGTGTGACTCCTCTAGAGCAAGATATTTGATACAAGAACGTTTGGAGCAAACACATTCATTCATAATTATCCATTTGGATTTTTAAGAAATCACACCCCACATGTTCTGTTTAGTCCAAGGCAGTTTAGAAATAAATAAATACCAGAAGCTAACTTACACTGAGTTATATTATTGGTCTATGCAGTACTGTCATCGCTGACTGGCAGCAACTCTCCAGAATTACCTTCTCATTTACCTTTTAACTGGAGAAATTAGGGATTGAGCCTGGGACCTTCAGAATGCAAAACAAGTACCCTAGCACTGAGTCCCTTCCCTAAGACCACAAGGCAAGTAACCCAATTAAAACACAAGGAGATATTCAATAAAAGAAATCTGGATGCACGGTGTCTGCTTTTTGCAGAATGAATAGTGGAACATATTTTTATTTATAGGATACAGAATTATGCATGACAGTCCTTTGGCATAAAAATATGACTGTGACCAAGTGACTGAAGCTTGAATTTTTTCATATTAAAATGTTTTTCACAGTGGTCACGATTTCTAAAGCAGTAGGAAAGCTTTCCTCCAATCCAGCTAGGGTTACTATATGTTTGTGTGTCCAGCTGAACAGAGAACATAAATTGCATGCATGGTTCCCTTTGATAATCCAACAAAGGAAGATGTATCCCTGTGACAATACAAATTATACAATGCACATATAGTCTTCAGAGTGTCCACATAGAAGTTCAGTAATCTTTACAACAGCCCCTTTAAGATAAATCTCTACAGTTAGTTCCATACTGCAGACAAGACTGAACAGAACTTCACTTGTGTCAGGGCTTCCCAAAGTTCAGTCAGCAACATACTATGCACTTGTTATTTAAATCTACATAAATGACAGCAGGAGGCTGGGGGGGGGGCAACAAAATTTCTGTTGCACCAATGCCATGATATCAGTTCTAGCAAGAACCCAGGGATGTTATCACCGCATTGCTGTGACATTCTAGCATTCACTCCCCCCCCCCTTTTCCTCACACAACTGCATAAAGCATCAGCGGGAGCTAAAGATGCCAGTTTTGGGTTGGGAAATACCTGGAGATTTTAGAGGTGGAGCTTGGGAAGGGACCTCAGTGGAGTTCAATGCCCCACATTCTACCTGCCAAAGGTGGGAACTTCTCTTTTAGAACTGATTCCTGAAGGGATTTTATTAGCACATTATGCTTAGGTCCTTCTTGATGCAAATCTTCGTACTATAGACAGGGAGAATCTGTCCTTACAGACACCCTGCAACAGTCTTCTTTAATCCTTATTCAACTACTATGGGCAGACCATAGTTCAGCAGTAGATTTACACTTTGCATAAATCCAGATTTAATCTCTAGCACTGTCCATTAAAAAAATCTCAGATAGCAAGACTCATATAGGGCTGCCAGGTCCCCCCAGTCACCAGCAGGGGATGGAGAGTAGGTAGGGTTGCCAAGTGTGACTTACCCTTTTAGCGGGGAAGTCCTGGACCCATTCCTGGAGACTTTTGGTGTGCGCGCTTTGTGCGCACGCCACAAAAACGCCACCCGGAAGTGACATCATCATGTCAGGCACGTTGGGGGCGGGGGCACTATGATTTGAGGGGAAACCATAGAGTTTTCCCTCAAATGATAGAGTGTTCCCCCGCAACATGCCCAGCGTGATGGAGTCACATCCAGGTGACATCATCATGCTGGGCACGTCTCGGCGATACCAGCATTTTGGGGGTGGGGCTAGCGGGTAATGGGCCAATCAAGCAGGGGTTTCCCCGTCCCCCAGGGGGGACCTGGCAACCCTAGGAGTACGGATTCTAGTTCCAGGTAGGGAAACTCCTGGAGATTTGGGAGTGGAGCCTGGGGACCCTCGAGGGATACAATTAAGGTTGCCAGGTCCATCCTGGCAACCAGCAGGGGATGGAGGAGGATTTACCAGGAGAAATAGGAAGGCCAGGCCATGTTGCTGGCATCATACAGGAAGTGTTGTCATCACAATGCAATACTCTGTTATTTGGGCAAAAACTGTGGTAAAAACTGCTTCTACGATACAGTTTTTGCCCAAATACCAGAGCGCTACCTGAATGTCACTGGAGTGATGTGATCACTTCCTGTGTGATGCCAGCGATGTGACCTGGGGTTTCCTCTTTCTCCTGGTAAGTCTCCCGCCAGCCAACTGATCGGTGGCTACGGAGCAGGGCCTGGCACTGGGGCACCCCCACCACCTCGGGAGGTCTGGCAACCCTAGATACAATGCCATAGAGTCCACCTTCCAAACCATCCATTTTCTCCAGGGGAACTGATTTATGTAGTCTGGAGATGAGTTGTAATTCCAGGAGATCCCCAGGCCCCACCTAGAGGCTGGCATCAATAAGGCTCAAGCAGACCTGTGGTTTGATTTTCAAAAGGCACTGCTGTTAAAATAGAAAGTAGTGAGCTCACGAGACCCATGGTTTTGTTTAGGTATAGGGCAACTTCATATGCTTCCCACTGTGGAATAAGAGGCTCTCCATTTGCTTCCATAGTTTCAAAGGCAAGTTGCTTTTTAGTTTTACAGTACAAACAGCTTGTCTCTTTAGCAGATAGCATTAACATCTAAGACGCCTTGGGGGCTGCCTTAAGTGCGCCACTTTGGTGGACTCTAGATCACTATAAAAGAATCATTACCTGGACACTGTAAATTACTTAATTATGTTTCATTTAGAAACTAGCATTAATGCTAGAAAGAAAATAAATATTAAAAGATAATTCATCTTAGATTGCTTGAGTAATAACTAAATAAGAGTCACACTGCCCAAATTTGGTAAGATCTAATCTAAAATTCCAGTAGGTCTTGGCAGTACTCTGAATTATGAAACAGTTTTAAGGGTGTGCATTGTTCCCAAATAAATGAAAAAATACACAAAAAAGACCAAGTTGTTTCATCTGTTTGGGCAGCAAGGTACCCCCATACCTTCTGTCATTGTTGCTGTAGGACAATTACAGCATTAGGGAGCAGATGGACATGTGGCCACTGGCTAAAGAGACTGAGCAGTGAACAAGCAAGTTGACCAGCGGCACACAATACAGCACACACACACCCAAACACTTTAGGTACTGTTTTTCAGCATTCAAGGTGGCAATCGGTCAAGCAGCATCTTGCCAATTTCTCTGTGTCGTTACACCCTTGGGAACGTAGTCCCAAGCATTTGTGTGATATTATGTCAGGCTCAGGCATACTCTTGAGACTATATTTCCAAATGTACGCCAAGACACAATGCCTTGATTGTTGTGGAAGGGCCATACAATGAAACTGGCGGGCAGTGAGTAGTTAAGATTAGATATAAGGAAGGGCTTCACCAGGCAGCAGGTGATTCACCTATGGAATTCCTAATCTCTCCATGTCAGAATGCTATGATGGCCACTATCATAAACATTGCTTTAGGATTTTTTAAAAAGATCACAGAACAAAAGCTAGTTAGCTGCTTTGGTTCAGAAACAGCACATTTCCAATTCACAATTGTTTGTCTAACGACATCTGGTCTGATCCAGCTTAGCAATTCTTACATTTCTAAGTGCAGTGACCACAGAATGTACGAAGGTAAATGCACTGGGTCTAAAACAGTCTAGCAAGCAACATTCATCTTGTTTATTTTTCCAAACTGAAAATGACTACCTGAATTTGTATATGTCAGAATTCTATCTTTCATTGAACTTTGTGTCAGTGCCATAATGCATGTCACAATAACTGAGATAGAGCAGAAGAAATCTGCCTATACTTTGACCATGCTGGAAAATACCTTGATCAACATTCTCTTTTCAGCTCAATTTAACTCATATTTTATTTATCCATAAACTTCTTAGTCATTTTTCTGTTTACCAAAATGTGATACATAAATGCCTAAGCAAGGTTAGAATTTTTTTGTAAATGATGAATTAGAACTTCTACAGCATAGCCCAGCACACCTTATATCGATCCTCACTTAAATAATCTGTTAAAGTAAGTACCAACACAAAGCTTAATGTGTAATGAAATGAATAGCTAGTGCCCATGGGAATGTACTAATAATTTGTGATGTATCTCCTTAATTGCAAAGTTAGGCATATACATTTTAAGTAATGAATAGGGAAAAGCTAGGGCCACACTGGGCAGAATCACAGAGGGGGATGTCACAAACCTTGCGGCAAACATGTTCAATGGGTGAATATAACAGATTTCACAACCAGGATCACTCACGAGCTTAGTCTTCAATCAGCCTTGCCAAACAGTAGCTGTGGTGGTGGAGTTTCATTTCCTTGCCTTTCATATGTGCAATAAGTGAAACTGATTCTACCTCACTGTCATGGATTGTCAGTTCAGGTAATTAAACAGCGTAGGGGGGACTATGCCTCCCATACAGTTGTGTGAAAATGAATGAAACAACTTCAGTTAACACAGACTTAAATGAACACCAAATGGTACTTTTTAACCATACAGTGGTTATTTATAATCCCTGGCTGACTTATTAACTCCTTCTTTATTTAAACAATTGGGTACTGATTGGCACAGAGCAACAATAGCTCTGGCAGAAGGGGGAGTGAAACAGGGACTCTCATTAAGCTGCATGAGAATGCACATGCCTGAAACACTGCTGACTGCACTGTTCTGTACTGTTTGAATCTGTGAAAAGTAACCCAGCAAAAGGGCTCAAACTGTTAATGGACAGCCAAACTGATGCATAAAAAATCAGCTCCCTACACATCACCAGCAAACAGAACATCAACCAAACTGATGGATGCTTGAAGCATACCTAATCACAGATCAGAAGATTCAGCTACACCTCAGCCTTTATATTCTGTCTTCTGTAGCCTGCAACTGAATGAGTTGTTCTCAGTTATGATCATATCCTATGCATATTTTTACTAATACTTTCAGATAATAGATAGGTGTCTTTAAATCACAATCACCAACCATTTCTGCCTTTATACTTTTATAAGTGGAAGGATCATATCTTCTGCAATCACTAAGAATTAACATCACAAGTTATAAAAGTGCCTTAGATTCACTGTCCCCAAATGTAATGGATGCAGTTTCACAGAGCACTTAACACTGACCTCACTGTGCTCCCAGTGTAGCCTTTGGGAAAAACTCCAAATAACTTCAGTTGAAGGAAACTGCAGGCAATGTTGAGCACTACTGAAATGGCAGCATTTATAGTTTTCCGTGGTGCAGGTGACACACTTCACAGTATTAAATAAATACACCAGCTCTCCTTGAATACAGCCTTACTGTGAAGTCGGATATCAATGAAGATCTGCAGCATCTTCATTACATTTGAGGAGTGATACTGGATTTACAGTTAACAGCCCAGCAGAAACAAAAGGAAAACAGAAACTATACCATTCTGGGCTGGGCTGTGATAACACAAAGGATAGCATTAGAGCAGCACAGTGAGATGCAGTGGGGACCCAACAAGCTTTCCTAATCCAGAAGCAATCGTTGCATTGAATTTTTTCTCTTCCATTCTGTTTCCTAGTAGCAGCCAGTGTTGAATCAGGATTCAGGTAGTGGTTTTCACATGCATGGCGTGAATCACAGGCCGGCACTGATATCATTTTCACTAAGCAGGAAGTCTTGACTCCTTAACACTAAATGTATCAAAATGCATTGAGATTATTCAGCAGAAGAGCAAAGTCATACCATCCAGGACATATTTATTTTATATTTTTTTAAAAAACTTGCAGAAAATACTTTCTCCACAAAAATGGTGACTCACTCAGAGACACTCAGAGGAACCAGCTAGCCACTGTGTGACACAGGATGCTGGACTGGGTAGACCACTGGGCTGATCCAGCAGGGCTCTTCTTATGACACTCTCCTATCTAGGCAACCAATAAGCAAAGAACCAAGTACTGTCCAAAGAAAGATTCTGCCAAAGCAGGCCTCTAACGCTTGGCAGTCCTGCTTAAAAGGCAGCAAAATGAGTTGCAACTTTTCATGATTTGGGGAGCCACAAAGAAGGCTGTGCAGTTTCCTTCATTTCCTTCATTTTTATTCATAATCTGCTTTTCTCCAAAATTAGAACTCAAAGTAGCTCCTAGAAGGTGGTAACACAGAATACTCGCCTTCTTCCTTCCATCTGAGGAAACATCACCTTAGTATTGACTCGGTAACATTTGACCTAAATGGTGTCAACACTGCCAAATTTAATTGGCTTTTTGGTACTGTGTTATCATTGCATTTGCAATGTAATCCCCTGTTGGCTGGGAGCATAATGTGAAGAGAAAGAAGCCCCAATGTAAGATAAAAAGCATGTCAAAGCACCTGCTCAGCATTTTTTTTTTAGTATGTTTTTGGGACTGTTTTCCCTGAAAGCCCCACTTTCAAGCTGAAAATATTTGCCTTACTAACATTCAGTGCTGTTCTCATCCAAAGTAACATGTGATGTGGATAGACTGAGAGCCAATTTATAAAATATATTATTCATCTAGAAAATCAGTTCCAATCTTTCCTCAGTCATGTGCAATTTACATCCACAAAATAAGTACTTGTAAACAGTGGCTATCCACTACTTCTAATCCTTGAAAAACTGGTAATATCTAGAAAAGCAGTGGCCAACCTTTGTGACAAAGACTACACTGGAGGTCTAAACTACAGTGTGAAAAATGTCATGTTAGATACCACCAACCAGCACATGTGTTTGTAATGCTGGTTCAAGGCACCAATTCGAAGATAAAAAACTGAACAGATTATGATTGTGAAGTATTAACTGTACTTCACAGGCCCTCGCTCGCTGTCTTCCGTGGGGCTCTGCTCGCCGCTTCAGTCTTTTACTTCACAGACCAAAGGCCCAGTTGGCAACACAGTGATCTACACAAATGCACACATACTTACTCCTTCACTCCCTCCACAGGCACTCAACAAAATTAATTGGGTGACAACGGCAGAGCTGGAGAGGATCAAGACTCACTAGATGACTTAAGGCAGAGCTTCTCAGTCACATAGAATCTAACATACACCTCACTGAAAAACTAGCATACTGCTTTATGCACTTTAGTGGTCATCATTAAGGTATAACACATCACCTCCCTCTCTGAATTTATTCTGATTAAACTACATGGCTTTCATTTTTTTCCCCTTATTCCATTTGTTTCTGCAGTTTCATTCCTTTCCTTCTTTGTTTCACATAGCTTGCAGTCTCATCTTAAGGAAATCCTAATTGGAGGTATAGTGCATTTTCAGAGTACTCAATGCAGTACCTGGGAAATGGCAATATTTTCTCCAAATGGTGTTTTTATTACTGTTGAGGTCATTGTACGGAATGTAGTTGAATAAATGTCAGTGGTACTGACTTGATATTCTTTATGACCTAATTAGTGATGAGCAACACAACATTTGACTCCCATGCCTATCCTGTTTTATAATCCTTTAAGTTTTTTCAGGCTTTAGAAGCTGTATGATCATCTACACAGATGTACATATCTAGCCAATCTTTTCGAAAGAAGGCAAAAAGTGCCATGACTTGGATAGCCCAGGCAAACCCAATCTCGTCAGATCTTGTAGCTAAGCAGGGTTGACTCTGGAAAGTACATGGATGGGAGACCTCCTTGAAATACCAGAGGTGGAGGCAGGCTTTATTCACGCCCCCCATAGGGCAGTCACCAGAGGTCGCCATGACTTCCAGGTGCACACACACTCACACATACACAGACACACATCCACATATAAAAATACAAAAAAACCCCCCAAAAATAAAGAAGGCAAAAAGCACAGCTACTGCTCTCTCAATTACCTGAAGAACCTCCTCTCCTTACAATAGACTGCTTGCCAAAGGAGGTCAGCCCAGCTCTAGCCTAGAGGTCCACTTGGCTTCTCTTTGGCCCTATTCAGAGTGGCACCCATTTCATGGAATAGTTTTCTTGTTAAGTTTTATGAAGTTGTCCTGTCCAAATGGGCATTTTCCCAGTTAAGACTTCTGGAGCTGTGTGCTGTGTGTGTATGTAATGCTGATGTATGTTTGTTTTTAAGTTGTTTTCCTATTTTGCTTTATGGTTGTTGTTTTTGGAAGCCGCTTCAAGTGCTAAGAGAAGAGGGATATAAACCATTAACTAAATGAAACCAGTTATAGACAGAATATTGCATTATTACATTCAAGAGACATCCCTAGGAGCGTCACACAATGGCTAAAATATACAAGTGACATAATTTTCAGGGCCATGTGTAAAGCACCTTAAAATATGCAACTCAGGTATTGCTGGAGAAAGCTGGAGAAATCCAAGAAAGCACATGTGTGAACGAGACCGGGACCAACACTTCTAGTTTAGCTTGCTATGAGAGCTGGTGTGGTATTACAGACAAATGTATGATAAAAATGACAAATGACATTTTGACAGACTTGTCCTGAAACCCGTATCAAATGGATGCTACTTTAGCATTATTAGGAACATCAATCAGATCACCTTGTTCTTCTGATTTAGAGCCTCTTCTGTAATCTCTGAAGAACTTGCATGTGCAAGATGCACTAGCTTTAGATGTATCTGAGGAAGTATGTGTGCACACGAAAGCTCATACCTTAAATAAAACTTTGTTGGTCTTAAAGGTGCCACTGGACTCAAACTTTGTTCTACTGCTTCAGACCAACATAGCTGTCCATCTGGATCTAGCTTTAGATGTGTGCATAATTTTTGTCCTGACATGGATGGCCCAAACAAGCCTGACCTAGTCAGATCTCAGAAGTTAAAGCAGAGTTGGCCCTGGTAGTACTTATACAGGAGCCTACCAGGGAAGCCCAGGGTCACCATGCACAGGCAAGCAATGGCAGACCACCTCTGAACATCTGTCGCCTTGAAAACCCTATGGGGTTTCCATAAATCAGCTGCAACATGACAGCACTTTACACACACACCACTTTTGTGTGCCTTTCATATGCATTCAAACAGACTAGGATTGCTGTTCTCTTTCTTAATCTCAATTGCTCAATACTATCCAACTAAATACAACCATTCCCATTAACCTTTGAGAATAGTTACCACAGATAAAAGTGATTCTGAATCAGAAGACAGTTCAAGCAGTTCTGGTAGCACCTCTGAGGGCTCAGACTCAGAAAAAGGAGAGGCTACTCCCAAATTATTTAAAGTTAAACTGAAATACATGAAAAATAAGTGTAAAAAATAATTATGAAAGTTTTTTTTAAAAAGAATGGCCTAGAAATTACCTAAACTTTAGCAGTAATGGCTCAAGTTAATTTTGTTAAGAAACCTTATTTACAGTATTGTATCTAAATTTTGATATTGACTTAACGTAAGAACGTCATTTAAGAATGTTACTATTGTAGAATAATCCTTGTCTTAGTTCTGTAGGGGTTTTTTCCTTTTTTTAGTTATAGTGATTCCCTATTCCCTTTCCTTGTACATGTGTAGTATATAAAAGCAATTAAAAATTCTTTTTAAAAAAGAGAATAGTTACCACTGTTGTTCAAACAACTCGACTTATGTCCCAGATCGCTCGAATAACAGATTACTCAGAAGTGCCTCCATGTGGCAGATTAGCCTTGTACTTACTATGACCAATAAATCAGAATTACCATGTAAATATTTCCATAATACAAATTTTGCCACATCTGAAAACATACTTGGGGACTTCAATCGATGGAGAATCAGTGAACTTGGGAATGGCTGTGCCAGATGGACACACAACATACTGAAAGAATAAGATGGAATATACTCAGAAACCTTCCTGTTGGGATACATTCCAGAAATCATATTAAGCAGAAGTGATATTCCTAGCAGTGTGGCTTTCTTAAAGCTAAAATTGTTAAAACTTGCTGTAATAACCCCCACCCACAGTGCTGTGCAAGTATCTCTGTTTGCAACTAAGACAAAAAAGTAAATTGGCTTGCCCAGGGGTCATTTCGTAGAAAAAGAGGTGCAGGAGCTCATTAGCATAACTCATTAGCATAACTTATTTGCATCTGCTACACCCCCTGACATCACCAGAAGTGTGTCAGAAGGCTAGATACATACATTGTATTGGCTCATCCCTACTCTTATGTAGGAATGCTTGAACAGCTGCCGGTTTGGTTGACATCCTGTTCACCAATTGCAAACAAGGAGCTGATTTTTCATTGATAGATTTGTCTGTTCACAGCTGTCCAGCAGGTTGCTTTGTTGTATTCCTTTCCAACCATGCCATACAATGCAACTGATTTTTCATGCCTGCACATTCTCACAGCCTGAGTTCTACCCCCACCCTTCCCTCCCCTCCCTGCCATCCCATCCTTACTGTGCAACTGCTCTGCTCAGCAGGCAAGTCTTTAAACAGACAATTAAAATCAGTCACAAATCATTAAAAAAATCAGTTCTAAATAAATGCTGTGTTTTAATAAAATGCCTACCCCTGGGTATTCATCTGAGTAGTCCCTAGTAATGCTAATGGCTGCCAATCAATTTGAATTGGCCGATCTTTGTATGTGTGCAGTTTTGCAAAAACCCGATATAGACCTGTTTAGAAGGTATTTGCAGCTGTTGGACGGAAACCAAACAGGATGGGTGATCAGCTTACATCTGATCAACACCTATACACTTGATAAAACTGACTGTCAGAAATGTTCGTGGTAAAATTTGTAGCAATGCTACGCTGATCTTCAGCTCCATTGCTAGAGTTGTCTATTGAGATTAGAACATAAGAGAAGCCAATGTTGGATCAGGCCAGTGGCCCCTCCAGCATTCTGTGTCACACAGTGGCCAAAAACACCAGGTGCCATCTGAAGGTCCACCAGTGGGGCTGGGGCACTAGACGTCCTCCCACTGTTGCCCCCCCC
>NW_015177033.1:112255-115170 GCF_001447785.1 Gekko japonicus | reverse complement strand
TCCATGCCAGCCCCGATCCCAGCCCGGGAAAGTCCCCAGTAGTCCCCCCTCCCACTGCCAAGCCAACTGCCAGTTTGGTTTAGTTCCCAGTAGTCCCCCCCACACACACACACTGCCAAGCTGACTGCCAGTTTGGTGTTCAGGGCTCTTTTTGTAGAAAAAGCCCAGCAGGAACTCATTAGCATAATAGGCCAGACCCAACAGCAGGAACTCATTAGCATATTAGTCCACACCCCTGACAGCACAGCTCATTACCAAATTAGGCCACACCCCCATGTTACCAGAAGTGTGGTTATCCAGCCACACCCACCTTTTGCTTGTTATTCTGTTTACCTTGTTTGTTGTCAAAACCCAGGGCTTTTTTCGTAGCAGGAACTCCTTTGCATGTTAGGCCACACACCCCTAATGTAGCCAATCCTAATGAGTTTCTGCTGTTGGGTGTGGCCTATTATGCTAATGTGTTCCTGCTGGGCGTGGTCAACTTGGGAGCCAGCCGGAACTCCGCTCCTGTGCGTTCCTGCCCAAAAATAGCCCTGTTAATCTGGGAGAACCGGGTTTGATTCCCCACTCCTCCACTTGCACCTGGCTGGATGACCTTGGGCAAGCCGTAGTTCTGATGAAAAAGAGCAGCTTCTGTCAGAGCTCTCTCAGCCCCGCCTACCTCACAGGGTGCCTGTTGTGGGGAGGGGAAGGGAAAGGAGTTTGTAAGCTGCTCTGAGATTCCTTTAGGTAGTGAAGGGCGGGGTATAAATCCAATCTGTTCTTCTTCGTCTCCTGCTTGGTGGATTTCACTGGGACTGAACACCCCCCCTCCCCCTTTTTTCTGATTTAGCACAAGGACTGGACTTTCTGGGTGTAGCTGAAGAATGCTCCCCAGTGGAGGGCGGATGGGCAGGAGCTTCTTGTGACATGGCACGGTGGCGGGGAGGACGAGCCCCCTTGAAAAGAGCCCCCAGCGCAAAGACGGAAGAGAAACCGGCCCTTGTGGGAAAGGAAATTTGGGCAGCAAATCTGTCCCGGGTCCTTCAAGAGGGCCACTGGCGTGGGAACTGCCAGTCAGCAGAACGGGGATTGTCCCACGGAGACTGTGGCCATGGTGCCGGGTGGCCTCTCCGCTTCAAGGCATGAGCAGCCCGAAGCACCCCCAGGGTGGAAAACCCTGCCTGGCCCAGGAGCTCGGCCGGCTCTTGCGCCTGGAACCAGGTTGGTGGTGCCGGGTTGCAGGAGGCAACCTCTGGCTTTGCGAGGCTGGCCGGGCTGGAAGCGGGGTAGCGAGGAGGGAAGGGAAGGTGGGATTGTCGGGGCATGTACCAGGAGTGCTGAGCAGAGCTGGCCCAGCCTGGGGCTCCTCCAGGCATAGCACAGTCCACTAGTTCATGTCCTCATTGCTTTACAAAGAGTGGCTTGCCGAGGCAGCGGTGACGTGCCGCTGCAGTTGGTGGCGCCGGCCCAGGCGGGCACCTGAGGAACTCAGCTGCCTCGTCGCATGGCCTGGAGAAGCAGCTCCGGCTAGGCAGCACGCCGATGCCAGTGTGCCCGAGTGCAGTTCCCCACCACCACCCAGCACGCAGCCCGGAGTGGGAACAAAGGCGAGAAGCCAGCTGGAGCAGGCAGGGTGGCAAAAAAAGAGACAAGAAACCTAAGTGCAGGCTGGGAAAAACAAGGGTGGGGTCACAGGCCTTGGCATATGCCCACCCCCTGGGCTCCTTACTGCTGGAGCATTGCTTCTGTGAGCTCCGACAGGAAATGAGCCCTGGGTTTGCCTATGAGGCTCACTCGAGGACATGCAGGAACATGGAAGGAATGAAGCCGTGTGGACCCAAAGGAGGCTTTAAGGTCTCAAAGACTTTGGATGACTTCACTGAGCTACAGAGGAGAGGACAAGTCTGATAACAGCATATGCCACCTTATGCTGATCAAGGCCACACATTCATTCTTGTTGTGGAAAAGTGACCACAAAGTGATCTTTCTTTTCTAAAACTTTCTACCTCCAATCTACTTGTATTTTTCCATAAGGTCCAAATATAGACAACCCCAAGAGCAAGCAGGAACTGGTAAAGTCTGCACCAATCTCAGCAGGCCCATGTATCTTGACTGCTCAGTCACAATGTCCCCCAACACAATGGCACAAAACAAGTGTAATGGGGGCGGGGTCACCAAGCCTCTTTCATACAGAATAATGACTTCCAGTGCTCAGGTAATAACTTATTGCCCTCAAATCATAATGGATATTATTCTTTAAATGCCCACATTTTACTAGTTCCTATAATGTAGTAAATATACATAAATCTGCCATTTTTTTAGTGGCCTTCCTCCCAAGATCAGATCTTTACACCATGGCTTAAGAGACTGGCTTTGTACCCTTCTGTCTTCTAACATCTCTTAACATCAAGCCTGCTGAAAAATCCTATTGGGCTCCAAAGCTTAGTCCAATAAAAGGTATGACATAGATTTTGTTCCTACTTATGTGCCTTTAACATCAACCAGACACACAAAATCAAAACAGGTAACTTTTCCAGGCATGCAAGTAAAGGTAGGAGAGTAGGGCTAGTCAAAAGTTGGTGGACCAATGTGCATCCAATGCTAAATTATTCTGTGCTAAATGACTGAGTTAGCTATGGTGAACATAACCTCCTTTCTAAAGAACAAACCAGGTCTGTCACTTGACCTGTGCCAAGCTTTTGCCTAACTGAGACTTAAGCTCTTAGTTCCTGAAAGGAAACGCTCACCTGAATCCACAGTTCCCTCCACCTGATGCAGCAGCAAGTTTCTTATTACCCATGTGCTCATGAATGAAAGACACTGCTGTGCCAGCTTAGCCATAAGAAGTTCCTTTTGGTTATCAAACACCCTTTGAATACCTGTTAAAGCAACTTTTGCTCATCTAGCTTTCAAGCACAATCCTCAAAGAGCCA
>NW_015177033.1:109285-112205 GCF_001447785.1 Gekko japonicus | reverse complement strand
TAACAAAAGCTTTGAAGCTTCCCCTACAAGTCTTGGAAAAAATCTTTCTGAAGGTCAGAGCAGCTGAGCCTATAGAATGTTGAGGGCCAACAAGGGATGCCAAGAAGGCCAGAACAGAAAAGAACAGGGCTGCTCCTGTCCACACTGTGAAAAGACCCTCCACACCTTGTATAATCTTGCCTTTAGTTTACAGGCCCAGAGAGCAGCTCAGCATTCTCATGGCAAACAGACAGTGCAGGTCTGTCTCTATGCTGTAGTCTTCCTGCTCACAGTGTGGATGAGCCCCAAACCCTGCTGGCTGTGCTGTATGTGGCTGCTTAGCCACCCATGATATTGATTCAGATTCAAATTCCCACCCACATATGACAAGTGTGGGGCTAGTTTCTGGGAGAACCAGGTTTAAATCCCCACTCTGCCATGGAAGCTTGCTGGACCAATTTTGGGCCAGTCACAGTCCCTTAGACTAACATACCTCATAGGCAGGAGGGGAGAATAACGTTGTTTGCCAATATGGATCCCCACTGGAGAGGAAAGCCGAGTACAAACATCTTGATGACTCCAGGCAAAGCAATACTTCTCCAGCTAACCTACCTCACAGGTTTGTTGTGAAAGGCAGAATACAAATATAACACCAATAGCACCTTTAAGTGAATTTACATAAATCAATCAACTGATACAAAGCTGCATTCCCAAGCATACTTACCAAGAAATCAGTCAACTGAACTCAATGGGGCACATCCAAGGAAGCAGGCTAGCATATGACAGTGGCCTACAGCCAGCAATTTAACTATAGGTAGTTTAACTATAGAAATGGCAGGGATCCAAAGGATCAAAGGATGGAGAAGGAATGGTTGAGTATTGCAGTTATACTTATGTACACACTATACTTATGTACACACACACTCATAAAGACATACTTCTGTTAAGTTCAAGAGTGCTCTTCTGCTCCATTTCCTACTCCTCATTCTATGAACACCAAAAGAACAATCAGCCACACCCCAAAGGTTGCAAGCAGCCAACTGCCATCCTCACAGCACTTAACCCTTAAACAGTGCCAAAGCCAAGCAATAAAACAACCCATTTCCTCCTCAATTGCAGGGCCTCAGTGTACATTTGTACCATTAAGAGCAGCAGCTGCCACCACCACCATAACTGCAGAAATTGAAATCCCTACACAGATCAGAGAGGGAACAGACACCCACCACAATGAGACAGACACTACCCCAGCACCATCCCTTGCAAGACACAGCCCAGAAGTTGAGGGCCTGCAGGGATTCCCTATTTCCATCTATTATAGATGGCACTGCTGGCAGGAGGCAGAGGCGGGGGACAGACAAACGGTGGAACTTATACCTGAAAAGTCATCATTTGGGATTCAACCAAAAGAAGAGCTTCACAATTTTGTCCACACACCTTTGTTCTGCAAAATCCACTACAACAGATTCTCCTAAAAAAGCCTGAAAACAGGATTCAGAGCAAGAGAAAGGAATGTTATGAGAACCAACAGGAGGCATACACACAGAGAGATACCTAGTCTGCCATTTCCATTCAAAAGCAAATAGGCCTGGAGGGTGGTTATATGAAGAGGAAGCCTGAACATCATTCACAGGCCCAACGGCAATCTATTATGCACAGGAATCTGTTTGGTGATCACATTAGAGTGGAATACACTTATTTGCTGAAGGAAAGAAAATGTGGTCATATAAGGCACTGGATGAAAAGAGGGGTTAGGGCACAAGGAAAGAGAAGGAGGGTTTTAAGTAAATAGTGGAGAGCTCCCAAATATGGCATCTCTCGACATCCTGGACCCCTCCCCAATCCTTCTGCAGAAAGACACACAGGCTAGCATGGTTACAAATCGCTCAGTTCCATCAAAAGGCATATCTATCTATTCATTTATTTATCCGTCCCTTTTCTACAAGGTGAGACATGCCAATTTACTGCATTTATTATACATGCTGAAATGCCCTCCTTTGCTATAGGAATAGATCTTTGCTCCCTTCCTCCATATTACAGCACATAAACCCCAGTAAAAATGGTTAAGAGAGGAGATGGAGAGACCCAACCCAAAAGGAGAATTCCTGCAGGTGGTTGATGTAAAAACAAGGCACTCCCTCACACACACCCCAAAAAGTCCCACAGTGCCTCAGACGGGCCTGGTTTGAACCAGGTGGGGGCAGCATGGCTTTTTAAAGACTCTTGACTAGGGAAACCCCACCCATCAGACCCTCCCAAAATAGTCTGGGGCCTTTTTTCTTTTTTTTAATAGCCCAAAGAAATTCCTGAAGACAAGTCCTGGGTTCCTGAGGGAAAAGAACTTCCTGCCTGTTTCAACAACACACCATGGCTGGTCCCCCATCTTCCTTTTCTACACGGTGGTTTAGGTGTCCCCTGACAATGTGTGGGAGAGAACCAGGAAAGGAAGGGGCGTTCAGGAAAGAGTCTGTGGCAGAAGTTAGCTCAAGAGTGAGGGGAGGCAGGTGGGTCTCTCCAGCTCCCTACAGACAGAGCATGGCCTAGAAGCCAGCCTGCCACCCTTCTCCTTCTCCCCCCCCCTCCCCTGCACCATTCATAAATCTCTCTCTGCTCTAGTGGCTTCTTCTTCCTCCCCTCCCTGACAGGACCAGCCTCCCCACCCTCCAGCATGGAATGACTGCCTGGCCCTCTGGCTTACTTGAGCATGGCCTCTTCCTTCTCTTCCTCTTCCTTCTGCCGGTCCATCACTGCCATGATAATGTTCCGCTCCTCTTCTGTCAGGTGGCTCAGGTCGGGCAGCTCCTGCATGGGGGGAGGCACTGTGGGTGGGCGAGGGCCGCGGGGCCCCACCGAAGAAGAAGACGAAGACATTTTTGGGAGGGGGGTATCCCTGCCCTTTCCCCCCCTCAACACCTTAACGCCTGTGTGTTTGTGTGTGCTCCAC
>NW_015177033.1:73829-109198 GCF_001447785.1 Gekko japonicus | reverse complement strand
AGGGGCGGAGACCCAGCCTTTCATGGTTGCTCGCATCCACCCCGGCCCGGGCTGCTCCCTTTGTCCGGTCAGTTCTTAGGACGATTTGGGGATGCCCCGCGGCCTCTGGCAGCCCATCCTCGGCGGCTGGGGGGAGGAGGCGGAGGGAAGAGCCCGCGGCAGGCGCTCAGGATTCCAGCTCCGAGGCTCTGTGCACCGTCAGGGTTGGAAGGGAAGGGCGGATGCTGCTGCTGCTGCCGCCGCTGTTCAGTTGCTCGACTGCTGCTAGCACGGGAGCGACAGGGGAGGGGAGGGAGTTGGGTGTCAGTTAGGCGGAGTCCAAACTGCTCCGCTCCCGGGTGATGCCGAGGGCTGTCTCTCCCAGACAATACGGACAGCTTGCCATTCCAAGCGTGGGAATCGCCAACACCTTGCTTCTGTTCCCTCCCGGAGCTTTGCAACCAGGGAGGAGGAGTGGGAGGGTGATCTCTTGCCGCCGCCGCCGCCCCTGGCGGCTGCAGAAAAATAAATACTTACCTGGGAGGGTGAACTGGTGAAATCAATAAGATTTGCTTCCAGCTACGCGGGGTTAGGATCGGGCCGCGAGGCTGCCGTTCTAAAAATTCTTAGTTGAGAGCAAGCGCCACTGAAATACATGGGACTTACTCCCGAGTAATCCTGGTAAGGATTCCAGGCATCCTCTCTGAAGAGGGAACCTCGTTGGACAACGCTTCCCGAATAATCGAGCGGGAGGGGAGAGAGATCAGCCCGTACTGCTGCAATCCTAAACATACTGATTTGGGAGTAGGAATGATTGGAATCAATAGGGTTTTCTTCTGAGTAAATACGGCTAGCCTTAAGCTGTCAAAACGCCATTTTAGCCTCTGTTTGAATGCCTGTGTGAATATGTGGGGTACAAAAGTAAAGAGAGCCAGTTCCACATCAATGGTACAAATGTGCATGGTACCCATTGTGAATTTCAAATTCAGTGACTTGACAGGGAAATGCAAAAGCTGATTTACTATACATTCATACATACATACATATATGTATGTATATATTCCTGTTCTTTGGCTTAGCCTTTGACTCCTTAGATCCTTGGATCAATACTGGCCTCAATTTCTCCATCTGTAATTTGGGATTAATACCAGCAGTTATATGAGGACAAACAAATGGAGGAAGAACTGGTCTGTCACTGAGTTTCCTGGGCCAAATATACGGAGAAAATTCAAGCAGACTATGACAGCAGAAATGAAACCTTGCACAAACTCAAAATTCATGGTTGTTGTTTTTAAAAAAATGAGATTAGGTATTAACCATTTTTGAAGCAACTTTGAGTTGTAACTATACACTTCCTTTCCCCAAATTCAGTTCCTTGTGAAATAATATTATTTGCAAAAGGTATTCCATATTTCTCCTGGCAACCCTTCCCCTTCTGGATTTTTGTCAATATTGTCCTCTTTTGCATTCATATACAGTCTGTCACATCACACACTTCCTAAGTGACACTCACTTTTATGCAGAAAATAGTAGGAAACCAATACTAAATATGACACACACACACAGAGGCACATGGATCTCTGGGAAGGCACTGCCAGTAATGACTGTGGGATACCTGGGTGCGGAGCCATCAGGTATGAGTATACTGGTCTTGCTTGTGCTTACCCACATTTCATTTTAATGCACAGTATACTGTGACTTCTTTTATGCTAGCAGAATGTTTATATCATTGTACATTATTGTGTTTAATGTGCATCTGATCTTCATTCTCTTTCTTCATTTCTTCAATTAAAAAGTTATATTTTAAAAAGAAACATGACAATCTCCTACACAGTAGTGATTTTAAGGTGATTTTTAAGTAAGAAATATTAGCATTCCACTGTCATTAAAAATAAAGCAGCTTTGGGAAGGAAACATTTATGCAGACAGAGGGTGCTTAAACCTTTTTTTTACCTTCCATTGCTCCATTCTAAATTGTTCAACATGAGTTTGCAAACTGGTGGGGTGGATCCTTCCCCCCCCCCATTGCTTTCCTTGAATGAAAAAAAATGCACTTAATGTGTGCCTAAACAGTTACACTCATCCCCCCCAAACATGTACAGTAGTACAGTAACCATGAACAGTATATAGTTACATAATTTGTCCTCTCCCCTCTTCTGTACAAGATGCCACTGAGTCTTTTATTTGGCTTGTTACATTCTCATACCCTCAGTCGTGGTGGCTAAAATATCCCATCCTAATTTGGATGTGTCATCATTTCTCAGTATATTGTCATCAATACACTTGTTTTCTGACCATTTCCAGCCGGTGCACCAGAGGAATCCATGGGGAAAGTGGCCTAAATTTGGATGGATTCAGCGTGCACTTGGCTACTAATCAATTGGCAGGTCTAACCATATATCCAGCCTCTCAGTGTGTTTGGCTCTGGGGCAGCTAAAAATCTGCTATCATAAGGCAACCCTGCATCATTTGCGATGCACCAAACCAAACTCACTTCACCTGCCATATGTCATTGCCTGCCAGGTTTCTGACAACTCCCCTCAAGCTTTTGTAGCCCAAAGCAGGCATTCAAATCAGGTTTATCTAATTCCTGGAAAGCTGCTATATGTTGCTGGTGGGAGCTGCAAGTGCTTTGGTGGATCACAAGCTGTATGGGCCAAAATCATCTCATCAGAAAGGGTCAGTCCTGACTGGAAGCTACAGCTTCTCACTTGTTCCTGCCCTCAATCACAGAAAAGTGAAGGAAGGGTACTATTATTTGGTGGCAAAGTTTTCAATATGCAAAAGAAGTAGAGCTCAAGCTGCTTAAGGATAAACAGTTTTATTAAGAAGAGAAAAAGAACTGTGCAGAGAGTACTAACTAAGTAACAACAGTACAACAAACGAGTCAGGGAGGAAGCGGAACTCAAAAGGATGAGGAAGTCTCCAATGAGCCAATCAGGTGAGTAACAACAGTACAACAAATGAGTCAGGGAGGAAGAGGAACTCAAAAGGATGAGGAAGGTGACAGAAGGGGATTATTTGAAAAATACCAGGAAGTCCTTAATTTGACTTTGCTAGCTACTTAACCTGTAGGATATTCTTATCCTTCTTGCTTCTTGCACACAGCAGATCTTGTGTATTCTAACATTATTATACATTTTGTAGGCAGCAGAGATGGTAGAATCCTGGACTATCACTTTAGATTGTTAGGGAGGATTCCTCCCCCCCATGTGAAATTGTTAGGAATTCTTAGAGAGATCCCCCCCCAAATTGTTTTCAATATGGCACCTCTTTAGTGAATTCACACATCAGGAAAAGCCTACAATTCTTGTGGCCTGTTTTTATACTGAGGACCATTAAAATATCAGACATTAATTAATTGAAGTGTAGTGGTACAATTTAGAATTCTCTACAGCTGAAGTAAGAACAGCCTTGCATGATCTGTCCTGTGGTCCCTCTAGTTCAGCATCCTGTTTCACACAGTGGCCAACCAGTTATTCTATAGGGGCAACAATAGGGTATGGAGGCTGAAGCCTTCCCCTGATGTTGCTTCCTGGCACTGGTATTCAGAGGCTTACTGCCTCTGAGGTGGAGGTTCTAATTAGTCGCTATGGCTAATAGACCATAGAAAGTTGTCATTTTGACACATAAAAGTAGACATTTTGCAATTCAAAAGCTTCCTGACTCCCTTCTTTTCTGTATGATGCAACCATCCACCCCTTAGTCAGATCTCTACAATAAACCCATGAAATAAAAATATATTGCAACAGGGATTCTGTTCTTCAATAGTCAATGTGAATCTGGAGGAAAGGTGGGGGTGGAATATGTAGCATTCCCAGATATACAGCAGAGTAAAACTGGCAGAGGATAGTTTGATCAAGGCTAAATTTGAGCTAGGCCTCAGTCTTAGAATCAGTTGTTTCAAGCTGTGAACACATTAGAGGGTGGTAATAGTGTGATTTATGTTGTCCAAGACTGTTGGGTCATCAGATTATTTGAAAAAAGTACAGAATCAGTCAGAATCCGCCAATCTAGTAAATATTTGCTCCATTTTGCTGCTGGAGAATACTAAGGCTAGGAAACACACTTTAAGGTCAGCTGGTAAGAAAGTATTAACACAGCCACACCTTGTTCATCACTATTACTGTATAGTAATATACAATACAGACCACTGTGAATGCCTTCTTCAGTGGTTCATATACATCTGTCAAACACATATTGTTAGGGTTGCCAAGTCCAAATAAACTTACCGCGGGGGAGTCCCGTGCCGTCTCAGGAGTCCATGCGCGTGTGTGAAGTGTGCATGCCTCCGCGATGACACCACCCAGAAGTGACGTCATCGTGTCGGCACGTTGGGGGTGGGGCCACTAGGATTCGAGGGGAAACCATAGAGTTTTCCCTCAAATCATAGAGCGTCCCGCCCCCAACGTGGCCAGCGTGATTATGTCACCTCTGGGTGACATCATCACGCTGGGGACATGTGACAGAAGGGGGTGGAGTTCCCCCTGGGGCCCGATTTGCTGGCATCGGGTAATGGGCCTCTTGGGCAGGGCTTTACCCTTCCCCCGGGGAGACTTGGCAAGCCTACATATTGTAGTGGTACAACAAGCAAGAAAAAATGGTTATCATAAAAGTGTAGGCGAATTAAAAGCCAATGTGTTTGGGGGTGACTTTTAGCCACTCTCACGGTCTTCTCAGTCAACTCTATTTCATAGGGTTATTTTTAATATAAAATGGACAGGATGTCTAAGCAGCCCTCAAATACCTAAAAGAATAGTGGCATGAAATTCTAATAAATAATAAAATGTTCTATCTAAAGGGTTTGTGTTTTGTTTTGTTTTTAAATCCCCTAACATCAGGCTATAAGCTATACCTGTAACTACTGACAGTGCATCTGTTTCTTTCAAAGCACTGGTTTCTACCAGGATTTCAATATCATCTTAAAGAAATAAGAACTGAAGCTTTAAGCTAGCACTTCACTTCCTTTGGAGAAATCATTAGTGGCAAAAAAATCTTAGTTTTACTCTCCACTGTGAATGGTGAGATTCAGGAAAGGTTTAAATCCAGCTTTCAGCTGGAAGTTGCAGCTCTTATAACATGTGTACTTGCCTGTATCTGGACATCCAAGAACAGCAATACAGTTTAGGGCTGATTCACTGTACTGAATTTTTCCATGTTAAAAAAGCTTAGTGTAAACTGAGTAGTACACAAAATTGAGCTAGCACTTATTTCCAGGATTGTGAGTTCACTCTTTGACAGCTGGCTTTCATAAATATAGCCCTGTTCATAACATGTTCTGAAAAAATAGCTCCTGGAATACCTCCTTCAGAAAAATATATGACTTGGAGGCTGTATATATGCTGTAAACTGCCCCAAAAGTTAATCTTTCCCAGAGAACAGTGAAAACAATCATTTTGTGAAGGGGGCTGTAGATTTCTAACAAAGTTGGAACTACAGCTCCGAGAAGTAATTAGGGAAGCTATGGCAGATGAACTGTCATAAACACCACATGCCTGTAGCATATATATGCTCCAAAAAGCCTTCCCTCAAATTCCATTGTAGTGTATCCAGCCCTGACATGGCCGGGCATGTCCGGACTTGTCCAGGGACAAAACCTCAAGCTTCGCGCCTAAAGACAATGGAGTCCGGCCCAATCAGAGGGCTAGGTCCCAGACCGTGAGGCCAATAGGCCTCTCGGTTACTGTAAATAGCCTATCGGGAAGTGTGTGTGGGGGTGTTGTGGTGGTGGGTTCTGAGGGAATATAAGCCAGCCTGCAAGGCGGCCAAAGTGTCTTGTTCCTTACTGAATAAAGTATGCTTTGCTGAAATCACTCTCCGTCTGCATACTTTTCATCCATGATGCCTTTGCTTGATTTTCCCTAACTTTGAAAAGGTATTAGCAGTCTAGCAGCAAATCCTATTCCTTCTGGAGATACCACGTGATCACAAATGTGAGTGCTATTTGGTAACTGGCAACTTTCTTTCCTCTCTCATGGAACAACAAAGGGGCTTGCATGGTTCGATGAGGCTGTGGGCTATGCCATGGAGGGCCACCCAGGATGGTCAGGCCACAACGAAGAACTCAGACAAAATGTGCTACACTGGAGAAGGAAATGACAACCCACTCCAGTAACTTTGCCAAGAAAACCCCATGGACAGTAACAAAAGGCTAAAAGATATGATACCAGAAGATGATCCCCTCAGGTCAGAAGGTGTCCAATATGCTACTGGGGAAGAGCAGAGGGTAAGTACAAGTAACCCAAAAAGAGTGAAGCAACTGGGATGCTCAGCTGTGGATGTGTCTGATGGTGAAAGGAAAGTCTGATGCTGCAAAGAACAATACTTCATAGGAACCTGGAATGTATGATCTATGAATCAAGGTAAGTTGGATGTGGTCAAAAATGAGATGGCAAGACTGAACATCAACATCCTGGGAGTCAGTGAACTAAAGTGGATGGGAATGGGTGAATTTAAGACCATTATATCTACTACTGTGGCCAAGAATACCATAGAAAAAATTGTGTGGCCAGAGACTGAAAAAGGCAGTAATGTCAAAAATGACAGAATGATCTCGGTCCGAATCCCAGGCAAACCATTCAACATCACAGTAATCCAAGTCTATGCCCCAACCAGTGACGCAGAAGTGGCTGAAGTGGACCAGTTCTATGAAGGCCTATAACACCTCCTAACATAAAAAAAAAATGTCCTCATCATAGGGGACTGGAATGTTAAAGTAGGGAGTCAAAAGGTAACTGGAATAACAGACAAGTTTGGCCTTGGATAACAAAATGAAGCTGGGCAAAGGCTAAGAGAGTTTTGTCAAGAGAACATGCTGGTCATAGCGAACACCCTCTTCCAACAACCTAAGAGGTGACTCTACACATGGACATCATCAGATGGACAACACCAAAATCAGACTGCTTGTATCATTTGCAGTCAAAGATGGAGAAGCTCTAGACAGTCAGTAAAAACAAGACCTGGAGCTGACTGTGGCTCATATTGTCAGTTGACACCGCCATGGGATGTCTTCCATGCTAGAATGTGTGGGCTGTGCGCTTGCATTTCGCCACCCCACTTTTCCCTGAAGCTGTTTTCTCTCAGTTGTCTTGTTATCTCTCCATGGCCTTGAGTGCCTGGATTCTCCGTCTTGCCTCCTTTTCCAGTCTCCCTCCCTCACTGGGTCCGTTAGCTTTTCCCCGCGCTTGCAGGTGTTTGCTCATTGGCCTCTGCTCATCAGGGGGTATTATACGAATGGGGTATAACTGTTTAACCCGCACATCTGTGTGTTGTTACTGAGTTATTGGAGTACCTGACAGAGTGTTAGGAATCATCTAACCTCTACCCGCAACTCACAAGATGAGCGGAGAGGAGGAGATCGCTGTTACCTCAGCTGAGGAGCAACCTGTGCCGATGACCACTGCGGTGACTGCGCCAACTACGTTAGTCACCACAACTGTTGGGAGATGAACTTATTATTTGCTTTTATGTATTGGTGTATTTACTGATGTGCACTCACACATCCATGGACTGTGTCTACTAACACCCACAGGCTGAGGGAAAGCTGTTTGTATTATTGCTTCACCTGGAAAAGGACCTTGCCTGCATTCTATGTTAATGGGATTTGCACTCTCACAGCCCAGCCTGAGGAAGAAGGCTGCATCAACATTGTGTAATGCACAAAACAACTTTTATGGTTGCAACCACCATTGATGAACTGTTAGTGCACCATAACCCTGATGTCTGGTTTGCATCCAAAGGGACAGTTTCCTGACAAATGGGCACTTTATTGCTTGGGACCAAGCAAGAGTCATCTACACTTCAATGGTTGCCCTGGGTATCCAACTTTACACCTGGACCAGATGCATTCCTTGAGTTAAAGGTTTAGATTTCAATATTGCCCACTCCTTCTAGTTAGATACATCACTAAGTATAGCCAATAGTGTTAGTTCTTGGGACAGACCACAAGTAGGTGGGACCAAGGAGGATGGCACAGATGCCAGCCCCCAAGGACCCCCCTATAAAAAGTGAGGTTCAACAGTTTGAACCCTGCTAGCCATCTTCTCTCTTTAGCTACTTACTCACAGTCTTGCTATATAAGTAATCCTTTGTTCTTAATCAATCTTTTGGACTGCAGCCAAGAGATCCACACGTGTTGGCAGGTTCCAACTGTGTGAATTAGAATTCCTTTAGTTATTCTGTCTTTATTCCTATATTCTTCATTGGGAAGGTCAAGCTTCGGATCAGATAAGTATTTGCTGTTTTTCTCCACATCCATTTAGTGTAAAAGTGATTATTTTCGATTCCTATAACACTGAGGATCTTGTGTGATTGCATGTGAGATTCTGTTTTTGTTTGTATGTGAACCAAATATTATTCAGTAAAAAGAACAACTTGATTTTAAGATACCAGTCTCGTCTCCCTATATCTCTGGGAAAATCCTCAGGGTGGAATTGGACTTCTGTATACACAGGTGAGGACCCCAAAAATATTTTAATCTGGCCTCTGTTGTAGATAAAGCAGTTTGGCTAACAGAACCCAGATCCAACTGGAGCCAGCATGAGGGGCTGAAGAAGGCTCAGTCTAGTGGAAAATGCAAGGTACCGAGGAGTTCACCTGATCCACCTTTCACAGTGACAAAAGAGAGTCATGGGCTCTGACTCCAGGGGCCCCTGGAACCTCGCACAGGAGCTGCTATGAGTACTTTTTTTTTCGGGGGGGGGGGGCGCACAGGAGACACAAAGAGGAAGGCATGGGGCTGGAAGAGTGGTTGTCCCAGATGGAGCTGGTGCAATTCAGGCTTACTCACACAGTGGAGGAGTCACTGATGGATATCCGTTGTCTGGTGGCTTAAGTGATGCAAGAGGAGTTGTGGTAACGCCAGCCAGTGCCAGCACCTCAACCACCAGGTTACGTGCCTCTGGATCAATAACCGCCACCCCAGTTGCTGGCTCCAGGAGAACAACCGGTCCCCACAGGTCCAGCTCCACTCCCCCAAGGACCTATCCCTGTGGTGCCTGGACTGGTGCCGAAAGGGTTGTTGGATGCCAAATTTGACAGGACCCCTGAAATGTTGGCATTCTTCGTGGTGCAAGTGGGGAAATTCGTGCAAACCTGGGGTCACCTTTTCCCCTCCGACGCTTGGAGGGTGGACTGCCCAGCTTTGTGGGAGAGCAGTGGACTGGTACATTAACCTGCATAACTCCAAAGGCCTGGAACTCCAGGAGGTGGAGGCCTTCATGTGGGCCTTACGCGCACTGTACGAGGACCCACTCAAGAGCGAGAAGGCTCAAAATCACCTGAGAACCCTGAAGCAAGGCAAGAGGATGGTGCGTGAGTACACTGAGGAGTTCCAGCGCTATGTGGCTAAAGTGCATGGGTGGCTGGATGGTGTGCTCGTGGAGCAGTATCGAGTGAGGCTGCACCCAGAGATTCGTGAAATGATCCTAAGTAGCGTTCACCCCATCTCGTTTGCGGCCTGGACACACGAGGCAGCTGATGTGGAGGCACGTCTTCAGATGATTAAAATCAATGGGCCAGCCCTCGGATCCCGCCTGCAGGTCACTGGGTCCAAACCGAAGCTGCCGAGGCCCAAGGATGGTACTCAAGGCCTCTGAATGAAACAAGGTCTTTGCCTCCAATGTGGGGAGGGCTGCCACTTCACCGTTGATTGCCTGGGAGTAGCTGGGGCACAGGTTCCTGGTAAGGATGGAGGGAAGAAGCGTCAAGACACTCCGTTGAAGAAAGGGCCTGTTAAAAGTGAATGTGCAATGATTTCTCCAGTTCGGGATAGACGAGGAGGGGTCTGGCTCTACCAGCAGTGGGTATGAAGAGCTGGTGGGAAAAGGCCAGGACCTGCTGTGAGTGGCGCAGAGTAGCAGGTCCAACCTCTCCCCACGCCATGCACAGTGAGCAACTACCCTCCCCTCTTTTTCGAGACTGTGACTGTGATGTACCCAGAGCTGGGCACACACATCTGTGTGCGCACTCTCATTGACTCAGGGTGACCCAGAGACTTAATCAATCCTTCCCTGGTGACGGGGTTGGGTGTCCCTGTGGATAAACTACCTGACCCCATAGTCTTCACCCAGATGGATGGTTCCTCCATAAAAGAACCGTGTAAATATCAGACTGTTCCTTTAAGGATGGGGGTGGGTACCCATTGGGAACACTGGCTGTTTCTCATCACTTTGGCGGCGCAGTTCCTGCTGGTTTTGGGAAGCCTGTGGGTACACGATCATAATCCCTACATACTATGGGACAAGGGGCAGGTGCGTTTTATCTGTCCCAAGTGCCAGGGGCATGGCTGGGATCTCAACTGGGGAACACCTCCTGATGAACCAGTTCGAGCCTGTCTAGCTCAGGAGGAGCTGAATGCCATCCCTCTCGCCTACCAGGACTTGGCTAGGGTATTCGTGGAGGAAGAAGTGGATGAATTGCCCCCCCCACCGCAATACTGACTGTGCCATTGAGCTGTTACCGGGTCATAAATTGCCCAAGGGTAAGCTCTATGTGATGAGCTTCACAGAGAAGGAGGAGCTGCGGAAGTTCAAGAACTTCGCTCGGGGTTTCATCCACCCCGCCTCCTCCCCATTTGCGGCCCCTGTGTTATTCAGGAAGAAAAAGGATGGGGGGTTGCGCTTGTGTACTGGGGCCTGAACACAGTATCAGCCACCAATGCCTACCCCCTCTCCCTAATGAAAGACCTCTTGGCGGAGGCAAAAAAAGGGGAAATCTTTTCCAAACTGGACTTATGAGATGCATACTTCAGAGTGCGCATCAAAGAGGGGGATGAATACAAGACTGCGTTCAATACCCCTCTGGGGCAATTTGAGTACAAAGTTATGCCGTTTGGTCTCCAGGGGGTACCGGGGGTGTTTATGAAATTGATCAATGAAGTGTTGCATGAACACCTATTTCAGGGGGGCCTTATTTACATTGATGATATCTTCCTGTGCTCCCCCGATGAAGAGTCACATGTGAAATTGGTGAGGAAGGTGCTCCAAACGTTGCACAAGCTGTTTGCCAAACTGTCTAAATGCGAGTTCCACAAGTTGGAGATTGATTTCCTGGGCTACAGGATTTCACCCAGGGGTCTAGAAATGGATCCGGCTAAGGTGTGAGACGTATTGGGGTGGAAAGCCCCTCACACCTATAGGCAGCTTCAATCCTTCTTTGGATTTGCGAATTTCTATAGAAATTTTAGTGCCAATTTTGCTCAGGTGGCCCTCCCGCTCACAGACCTATTAAAAACTAAGGGGAAGGGGCCAGACAGCACCAAACCAGTGCCAAGCTGATGTGGACCACAGAATGGCAAAATGCCTTTGATAAGCTCAAAACCCTGTTTACATCTGAACTGGTGTTGGCCCACCCTGATGAACATAAGAAATTCATAGTCCAGGTCAATACCTCTGATGTTGCTATGGGCGGGGCCATTTTGCAGGAGGGGGTAGATGGGAAATTACACCCCCTGGCATATGTTTCCCGCAAGTTTAACTCCACTGAGCGTAACTGGGCAGTGTGGGACAAGGAAGTGGGGACTATCAAGCTCGCCCTTTTTACTTGGAGGCATTGGTTGGAGGGTGCTCGAATACCTTTCGAGGTGTGGACTGATCATAAAAACCTGGAAGTTTTGCACACACACCGAAACCTGAACACTAAGCAGTTTCGGTGGGCCAATTTCTTTTCCAAGTTCCGTTTCACTCTCCACCACTTCCCTGAGAAAGCTAATTCATTAGCAGACGGTTTGTCCCACCTCCCACAACATGATAGCTGCAGGGAGGAGGTACTGGATTCCATGTTCACGCCCTCCCAGTTAGGAGGGGCAGTGGTAATGTGCAGTGGTGCCAAGGCAGATGCGCCCCTAGGGGGGAAGGACTGGACTGCAGAGTTCGCCTCCGCCTTCTCTGACGCTGATCACGTGGAGGTGGAGGGGGATGAGACTCTGGAGCAATGTGTGAACAGCTGTTGGTACAAGGGGCACTGTTTGTTCATCCCGGGTGCTCTAAGGGGCCGAGTGATGGAGGCGGCACATGCATCTAAACTGGTGGGGCATCTGGGCTACTTAAAAATGTTGCATTTACTACAACGCCAGTTCTAGTGGGTGGGCCTGCGCAAGGACATTTCCCTTTACATGCAATCCTGTCAAACGTGCCTGATGTGCAAGCCCCGGCCGGGGAAACCTCCTGGATTGCTCAAGCCATTGCCAATTCCCAGGAGACCTTGGGAAGTGGTCTCAATGGATTTTATCACCAACCTACCACCTAGCAAAGGGAAATCCATGATTTGGGTAGTGGTTGACCTGTTTTCCAAGCAAGCTCATTTCACACCTCTTAAGCAGCTGCCTACGGTGAAAACTCTAGCACGATTGTTCATGGAACATATTGTAAGGTTACATTCCATTCCCCTAAAGGCTATTTCTGACAGAGGCCCCCAATTCATTGCTAAGTTCTGGGGAGGACTCCTGGAGGTGTTGGGGGTGGAACAAGGTCTCAGCAGTGCCTATCAACCAGAGACTGATGGCCAAACCGAGCGAGTTAATCAAACCCTGGAACAGTACCTGAGATGCTTCACTAATTTCCAACAGGATGATTGGGTGGACTTACTCCCTTTTGGTGAATATTGCTACAACCACGCTGTTCACACATCCATGGGGGTTTCCCTGTTCATGGCAGTTCATGGTTATGAGGGCCAGCTCCTCCCCCTTCTGCCCGTGGACCGGCAGCTGGGGGGGACGTGACTGACTGGTGGACATGCATTCAAACTGCTTGGCCTCTCTTGGAAAAAACCTTGAATAAAGCTAAGGCCGCCTACAAGTCCCAGGCCGCAGGGTAAACGGCAGCAGGGTTGGGAGGTATGGGTGGGGGACACAGTGTATGTCTCTATGAAGAATCTGAGGGGTATCCAACCTAGTTGCAAGTTGGGGTGGAAATACATTAGTCCATTCCCGGTTTCTGTCAAATCAACGATATAACTGTTGCACTCGAGTTGCCTAAGAATCTGAAGCAGGTGCACCCTGTCTTTCACTATTCTCTCCCCAGGACAGACCCAGGGATCAACGTCTGGTGCCTGGAATGCCCGATGCTCCCCCTCTGATGGTGGATGGCCAGCCGCATTTTGAAGTCGCTCACATCTTGGACTCTCGCTTAAAGCATGGGGTCTTGCAGTATTTGGTGGAGTGGGTGGATTTTGGGCCGCAATATAGAGAATGGGTGAAAGCATCTGATGTTAATGCCCCTCAACTGGTACGTAGCTTCCATGCTCACTTTTCAGCTAAAGGGGGGGCTTGGGGGGGTGAGATGTTGGTTGACACCGCCATGGGATATCTTCAGTGCTGAATGTGTGGGCTGTGTGCTTGTGCTTCGCCACCCCGCTTTTCCCTGAAGCTGTTTTCTCTCAGTTGCCTTGTTGTCTCTCCGTGGCCTTGAGTGCCTGGATTCTCTGTCTTGCCTCCTTTGCCAGTCTCCCGCCCTCACTGGGTCCGTTAGTTTTCCCCCGCGCTTGCAGGTGTTTGTTCATTGGCCTCTGCTCATCAGGGGTTTTTTATACAAATGGGGTATAACTGTTTAGCCCGCGCATCTTATGTTATTCCTAACACAGAAGTTCTACTCTGATCAATAAACCGAACCTACTTAGGTCCTGTGTGTTGTTACTGAGTTATTGGAGTACCTGACACATATCATGAGCTACTCGTTGCAAAATTCAGACTTAAACTGAAGAAAGTTAGGAAAACCACTAGGCCATTGAGGTTTGACCTAGATCACATCCCTTATGAATATACAGTGGAGGTGAAGAAAAGGTTTAAGGGACTAGATTTGATAGAGTGCCTGAAGAAATATGGATGGAGGTTCATGACATTGTACAGGAGGCAGCAATCAGCACCATTCCAAAGAAAAAGAAATACAAGAAAGCAAAGTGGCTGTCTGATGAGGCTTTACAAATAGCAGAGGAAAGAAGAATAGGGAAAGGCAAAGGCGAAAAGGAACGATTTACCCAACTGAATGCAGATTTCCAGAGAACAGCAAGAAGAGATGAGGAGGCTTTCCTGAATGAACAATGCAAAGTAATAGAGGAAAACAATAGAATGGAAAGTTCTAGAGATCTCTTTATGAAAATTGGAGAAATCAAGGGAATGTCCAGACAAAGCTGGCCATGATAAAGGACAATAACAGAAAGGACTTAACAGAAGCAGAAGAGAGTAGAAGAGATGGCAAGAATACACAGAAGAACTGTACAAGAAGGATCTCAATGTCACTGACAACTACGATGCTGTTTACCTCAAGCCAGACATCCTGGAATGCAAAGTCAAATGGGCCTTACAAAGCATTACTAACAATAAAGATAGCGGATGTTATCCCAGCTGAGCTATTCAAAGTCTTAAAAGATGATGCTGTTAAAGTGCTGCACTCCATATGCCAGCAAATTTGGAAAACGCAACAGTGGCCACAGGATTGGAAAAGATCAGTATACATTCCAATCCCAAAGAAGGGCAATGCCAAGGAATGTTCAAACTATCGCACAATTGCACTCATATCACACGCTAGCAAGGTCATGCTCAAGATCCTACAAGCTAGGCTTCAACAGTACGTGGATAGAGAACTACCAGAAGTACAAGCTGGGTTTCGAAGAGGTAGAGGAACTAGAGATCAAATTGCCAACATTCGCTGGATTATGGAGAAAGCAAGAGAGTACCAGAAAAATATCTACTTCTGCTTCATTGACTATGCTAAAGCTTTTGACTGTGTGGATCACAACAAACTATGGCAGGGCCTTAAAGAGATGGGAGTACCAGACCACCTCACATGTCTCTTGAGAAACCTGTATAAGGGCCAAGAAGCGACAGTTAGAACCGGATATGGAACAACTGATTGGTTCAGCATAGGAAAAGGAGTACGACAAGGATGTATATTGTCGCCTTGCTTATTTAATATATATGCAGAGTACATCATGCGAAATGCTGGCCTGGATGAATCACAAGTGGGAATTAAGATTGCTGGGGAAAAGATCAACAACCTCAGATATGCAGACGATACCACTCTGATGGCAGAAAGTGAAGAGGACCTTAAGAGCCTCTTGCTCAGGGTAAAAGAGGAGAGCGCAAAAGTGGGCTTGAAGCTCAACATCAAAAAAACTAAGATCATGGCATCCGGCCCCATCACTCCTTGGCAAATAGAAGGGGAAGCTGTGGAAGTAGTGACAGACTTCACGTTCCTGGGATCCCAGATCACCGCAGACTGTGACAGCAGTCATGAAATTAAAAGACGCCTGCTCCTTGGGAGGAAAGCGATGGGGAACCTAAACAGCATGATAAAAAGTAGATACATCACCCTGCCAACAAAAATACGCATGGTCCAAGCAATGGTATTCCCAGTAGTCATGTATGGCTGCGAGAGTTGGACTATAAGGAAGGCCGAGCGCCGAAGAATAGATTCTTTTGAATTATGGTGCTGGAGAAGACTCTTGAGAGTCCCTTGGACTGCAAGGAGATCAAATCAGTCAATCCTAAAAGAAATCAACCCTGACTGTTCCCTGGAAGGCCAGATACTGAAGCTGAAGTTCAAATACTTTGGCCACCAAATGAGATGGGAGCACTCACTGGAGGAGACCCTGATGCTGGGAAAGATTGAAGGTAAAAGAAGAAGGGGACGGCAAAGGATGAGATGGTTAGACAGTTTTATCGATGCAATGAACATGAAATTAACCAAACTCCGGAGGACAGAAGAAGACAGGAGGGCCTGGTGTGATGTGGTCCATGGGGTCATGAAGAGTCGGACTCAACTGTGCGACTGAACAACAACAACAACAAAATTTCTTTCATAGTTTCCCAGATGTGATAGATCAATGGACAAAATGGGGTCTATCTTTCTGGCTGCTTTTTGTCAACATGGAAACCATGTTAGGAAAAACTAGTAAATCATTTATGAATGTTCTTGTCAAACAGAATATCTGCATCAAGGGATTGTCATATGTGACTGTTTGAAAAAGTAAAATATGATGCAGCCTTGGATCACAAAAAGCAACAGAGCTTCCATGTGTCATTTTCCCCTTTAGCAACTTTAAGTTGCCCCCATGTAGTTGTCTTTCTTCAAAATTTAGCAACGAACTGCCTAATTAATTTAACAAATGGTCTTGGGATGTGATTGAATCAAACTTTTTCCTACAAAGTACGTTTGGGAAGTAACTGCCCCTTAGCTTCGGTCCATTGTAATCTGCAAAAATGGTAATCTCCTTTAATATCTTCTTAGGAACCTTTTGATTCTGAGAGAAGTTTGCATACTTACTTCCTAGGCTCTCACCAGATATTTTAGAACATGCATGGCCATTCCCAAAATAAATAGCTCCATACTACCTCCTATTCTCTAGTAACATCTAGAAATGTGGGGGCAGAGAAACATAGCCTAAAGATTTCATGTCATCTTTTTTACAATGGTCCCAGTCACATGAGCGGAATGATCCGCTGCTGAAGGGAGGCAAATTAGAGCCGGAGCAAAAAGAACCATGGGAACGCGATCCGACATGCCCCTGCAGCTCCGTGGTCTGGCAGCCGATCACACGTTGTGCAGCAAACTGGCAGTAGCATGGTTGTGCACATGTGTGGGATGGGGAACGGCGCTGGCTGCGATGGGCTACCAGTGCTTCCCCGACCAGATGCCTGGAGTTGCCGCGCATCATCCGGAAGGTAGGGTTCTGTCGCTAGTACCTTTTAAATGCGTGTTTTCAGGCCGAAGGGACGCATTTGGGACGGGTGCATGACACTTCCCAGATGTTGCGGTGTGATCGCGCCCGCTTGATGCATCCCTGATCCGTGCCTCTTGTGGAGCAAATCCTCCCGTGTGACCGGAGCCAATACTAAGCATTATTTGGGAGAGAAAAGAAGAGGCATCAAGGCTCCTAAGCATTACTGGGAGAGAAAAGAAGAGGCATCAAGGCTGTTGATCTTAGTTGCATCAAAAGATGTGCTATTATCAAGATATGTAATTCTCGACATGGTCTGATCTGTGGATTCTTAAATCCGGAGACTAGGATCATGAACAGACAAGCCAGGTCTTTCCACAAACCTGAGAAAAGCCCCAAGTTTGCAGAAAAATCTGAAGTCAAAAAAACCCCCTGGGGGTTACCCTCCCAATGAGAGAAGCATCACCTGTAGCTCTTAGAAATGGATGCCCTCTGAGATCTCAGTGGCTGTTGTGGGTGTTGCTAGCCAGCCACAACAATATTGCCAGTCTTCAAGCTTTGGCTTCTGTCAGTAAAATGCAGTGGGAAGGCGAAAAGGCCATTTCCAGGGCTGTTTTGGCCTTGGGGTACCCAGGCTCCTCTTCCCCCTGCCATGGAGGGAGGGATGGTTCATTGAGATCAGGCCTGAAAACAACCACCAGGTGACTCACTACCACATGAATTGCTCTACTTACCCAGGCCAAGCAGTGATCACCTGGCTATTTGCTACTATTCAATAGCAGTCACCACACAAAAACAAGTCTGGTATAGTTGTAAGAGTATCAGATTGCATTTAGCAGACCTGGGTTCTAATCCCCACTCTGCCATACATGGGTGACCTTGGACCAGTCACTCATTCTCAGTGTAATCTACTTTACAGGGTTTTTCACGGTCAAACCAGGCATTATGAGCATGTAGAATCGGTTTCCAAGGACTATTGCTTATTAGCAAAGGCTTGATTTGAGAGATAATTTCCTCAGATTGAGGAAATTGCTCAGCTCTAAACTTGATAAGGTATGAGCTAGTGTGCCCTGTATTTTTTCTGACCACTTAAGTCTCTTATAGTTGGGTGTTACGTCCTCTTCAAAGTCTGGACGAGGTTTCATTAGCACATTTGTATGAATTATGATAGAGACAGGGGGCAATGGTTACTTAAGGTGGAGTCTAAAACCTCAAACTTATAGACAAAACTCAGTAGAGCTGGCGAAGTTGCTATGTAGTGGATTGTGCTAGTACCTGAAGATGCCACATATGTAAAGGTTGTGAGGATAACATGGAGAGGAAAATGATATAAGCTACTTTGAGGGAAGACAGGTAAGACATAAATGAATTAAATAAATAATAATGCTGAAGACTAGGGTGGCAGAGAAGGTTGAGGAAAAACCAGGGAAAGGAGAGAAGATGAGTACTACCAGGAGGAGGGAAAGAGGAATTAGAGTGGGCAAGGGGATACAGGAGAAAATGAGCCCTCCCGTTGCTTGTAACATCTACTCCTAACTGTGACAAAGCATGCAAATGGAATCTAAGTAGGGGGCAATACAGCAGTCTGTCTCCAGGTGAAGATGTGCGTTCAGCAAAATTCTGGAAGTCAGTTGGTGAAATGGCTATCTTCCCTGAAAAACAGTTACTTTTTCTATATTGACTGGTCTGTAGAGGAAGAAGAAGAAGAGGAGATTAGATTTATACCCCACCCTTCACTTAGAGTCTCAGAGCAGCTTACAAACTCCTTTCCCTTCCCCTCCCCACAACATACACCCCATGAAGTAGGTGGGGCTGAGAGAGCTCTGACAGAACTGTCCTTGAGAGAACAGCTCTGACAGAACTATGGCTTGCCCAAGGTCATCCAGCAGCTGCCAGTGGAGGAGTGGGGAATCAAACCCCGTTCTCCCAGATTAGACTCTATGCACTTAACCACTACACCAAACTGGCCCTTACACATCTTCTGTGGAGTCCAAACAAATTGTAGATCATTCTGGCATCATGTTCTATGATGCCTTCAGTGTTCGTGGGCCTCACCAACCCACCATGGAATGTGACACCTAGAATACTCTGAGCACTCTCCTGCCACTGAAAATTGGGGTGAAGTTGGTGGTAATGGACAAACTATCTTTTAGAGAAATATGTACAGTTTTATTCAATGGGAAACCTTTGATAATCTTTTGAAGAAAAGATTCCCTGCAACAAAGTCTGAAAACCATAAACTATTGTGATACACTTGTGACAGCTTCCTCATCCAGATGGGGTTCCAATAGTCCTGGAAACCTGCTTGGTACAATGTCCTCATAAAAACCTTCCCAGAACCCCTCACTAAGAATTTAGCTGGTGCTATCATTTCATTTTTATGTTTATGTTCACAGCCTCCAAGGAGTTGAAAGATTATCTTTTTTATACGTGAATCCCCAGGAACCAGCTGGATTCATTGAAAGCTTAATTCTTCAATTTGCAGAGCATTTATAGTTCTGTAGTACAGTAAGGTCCTTGAGAATGCTTACTGTGTATAACCTTGCTGTCTTGCAAGAAGGTTTCAGACATTTTAAATTATGTTTGCTGGCAAAGTCATATATAGGTGTATATCTTATGATAGAATATATTAACATGGCACCTGGCAAGCCATGGCTTAAAACCTTCTCCCATGCAGCTCAAAGGACTACACCAGCTGCCAATAGGCCAGCAATTAGCCTTGTCAACATTCTTCCAAGAAAGCCCAGCTCTGTTACATTAAGCTTAATTGGCAGTAAGTCCTTGATTCCCAAGATAGCATGGTGATATCAGCAGCAGGGAGAAAAATTAAATTGAGGAAGAGACAGGCATCCAAATTGTTCCTGATATAAGATGCGGAAGTCTTTTCTGTATATGTCAGCCCCAGCCCTCCAGTTTTTCTGAGTAATCTCTCACTAGGCACACATACCCTTCCATGGCCACACTGAGAATAATGCAAGATATGAAGTTCTCTGCTGGACAGGTTGATGGTGATCTGTGGGAGTGGGTGAGTCATCTGTTCTTTTTCGTAGACAGATAACTAGCTGATGAGGTTTCAACTTTCAGAGGCCCAATTGTTCTGCAGGGGTGGTGTCTGTCCCTGGAGATTGATGGATTCAGTTGGCTTTCTAGAGGTACGCAGTCCTGTCAAAGCCCTGAGCAACCTGTGGAGTACAGAGATAAGTCATGGACAGCTGGCATGCCTGTTGACTTTGTTCAGCCCTTGGTAATTCAGTATGGTCAGAAAAAGCAAACATAGGAGGAGAAAGTCTCATAACCACAAACTAGCTTGAGCTGTTATGAACTTACTCTGTGGTGGTGATGGCAGCAAAGGAATTCTGCCACCATTGCACCTGTGTAGAATAAAGTTTCTGTATAATAATGCCCCTGTATAAATCTATGGTGTGGTCTCATTTGAAATATTATGTACTGTTCTGCTCATCACACCTCAAAAAAGGTATTATAGCATTGGAAGAAATTCAGAAAAGGGCAACTAAAATGATTAAGGGGATGGAACACCTTCCCTTTGTAGAAAGGTTAAGTAGGTTAGGGCTCTTTAGCCTGGAGAAATGACAATTGGGAGAAATGACAATTGACAGGTGACATAATAGAGGTTTACAAAATTATGCATGGGGTTTGATATTTAGGAAAAGAAGTACTTTTCTCTCTTTTCTCACAGTACAAGAACTTGTGGGCACTCAATGAAATTAATGAACAGTAAGCTTAGAACAGATAAAAGGAAGTATTTCTTCAGCCAAAGAGTAATTAATATATGGAATTCACTGCCACAAGAAGTGGTGGTGGCTACAAGCACAGACAGCGCCAAGAAGGGATTGGATAAACATATGGAGCAGACTTCCATCAGTGGCGATTAGCCACAAGATATAGATGGAACACTATGTCAGGGGCAGTGATGCTCTGTATTCTTGGTTCTTGGGGGCCAACAGTGGGAGGGCTTCTGGAGTTCTGGCCCCACTGGTGAACCTCCTGAGGGCACCTGGGTTTTGGCCAGTGTGTGACACAGTATTGGACTGGATGGGCCACTGGCCTGATCCAACATGGCTTCTCTTATGTTCTTATGAATCATCTAGCAAAATTGGTTTGAGTTATGAGACCTCTGTTGCTGTTAACTGTCAGGCTGATCCCTGTTCCCAACACTGCACTCCACTGTTGAAGCACTGTTTCTCTCAGTCAGGCTCCAAGACCAATATGGTGCAAAGTACAAGGTGCAAATCCCTATCAGCCATGAAGACCACTTGCTAAGCTTAGGCCAGCCCCATCTCATGGGGTTTCTGTCAGAAGAAAATGGGTAGTTTGTCCAATGCACTTGAAATTTTGGGAGATGAATCAGTAAGGCAAGGGGCTCAGTCCTAATACAGATTGTCGTGGGCAAGTTATAGTCAGAAATGTATTTGAAACCAATGCAAATAGCTGTTGCTGATTTCCTAGTAGCTGATGTCGTAATACTCAGTTTTTTAAAATGACAGACCTGAGTATGATTGACTTGTTTTTTCTACATATCTAGTGGATAATTGATCAAGAAAGGCAATGATACCAGCCAATTTGAAAAATGTGATAGAGTCCCCTAAAGAAACCCTCCCAAGATGATGATGCCAGCCATGAGTATCCCTTTTTTGGGCACAGTGCTCAAGTAGGTGATGGTAAGTAAAATCCAGACTTCTTGGACTGGGCACCTTGTCCAGATTATTTCAGTTTGGTTCTGCCATGACTTGCACAGAAACTTCTGGCTGAATAGGGATTTGTTTGGCAACCTGTTTAGGACAAAACCAGGGGAAGTGCAAAATTATTGGTATTCTGGACTTCTCAGCAGCTTGCAATGCCATTAAAAACTTAATCTGAAAAACATCCTTGTGACTGTTTTGTCTAGGTTTAGAGATTGGGGCACCAGGCTCTGGTGTTACTACTCCTGCCTAGCAGGCAGATTGCAGAAGACAGTGCTGGAGAGCTAGTGCTCTGTTCCATTGCACTTATGCTATGCAATACCACAGGACTCCATCTTGTATGCTATGTTAGCCAAATTGCCTTGATTCTGATTGATATTTAGGGGATTTAAGATGTACCACGAGGCAATAGGCAAATAAGGGAACAAGCACCAGTGTATACAGGGGTCCCACTTCTTCCCAGCTCACCCAGAATAGACTCAAAGGCAGGCTTCAGTATAAAATGATTTCCTTTACTGAAGATGTATCACAAGCATACAATATCACAAACACTCTCACAATTACGCAGTTCTAAGAAAATTAGATAGAAGAGGATAGCACTTTGGCATTAGCAGGATGTTTTGTTGAGGGGTAATACTGTTACCTGTCCACGACAAGATGGAGCAATCCTCAGGAAAAAATGAGGGAGACTATAGGGAAATGGGGTTGTGTCTTGAACCAGCATAGACACATGGAAAGACTCTTGGGTAGCTAATCCAGAGTCAGCAAGATAGGTAGGGTTTAGATGCAGAGATACACAGAGAGACCACATGGCTGGGTGCCCCCTTTTATGAGGGGGGGCTTGGGGGCTTGGGCCAGGCTGGCCACATCCCCTAGTCACATGTCTCTTGGGGGTGGCCTAAGCTGGTCACATGTCTTGGCCCACGTCCTACTAGTCCGTCCCCAAAATATGCTACTAGAGATGGGATCAGGAAAAGGGGATTAAGGGAGTGGACAATGTTGAAATCTAGTAACTCTGGGCAGGACAGTGGCACCTGAAGAGATTATGATAACTCATGCGGCCAGAGTCATTGTCATTGACATTCTTTGATTGTCTGATGGCGGCTGTTTCAGCTAGGTGAGGCTGGGTGGGGGGAAGGGGACGTTGCCTATGTGTGCAGGAAGAAACTCCACATGGAGTTTGAATCATTTGTCCTTGGGTCTTCTGCCTTGACATGGCATCTGCCTGGCTTTCAGTGCTTCATGTGGCTAGGGAGCTGGTCCATCTTATAGCAGGTAAGCAGGTAGGTAACCTCTGAAACCATATGTACATCATCTCACAGGAAGGCTTCCTTCTTCTCTCTGTGTGTATAATTGGCATCATCTTTGAATCACTACACAGTTCAGTCCCTTTTTGCACACTACTGACACAGTCCAAGTCTTAATAGCACTAATAAGCGCCTTGCAGGGCAACACCTAAACTATTTAGAATCTACATGAAACTATGAAGAATGGTCATCGGACAGACACAATGGTTCAACTAGCCATTCAAAAGTCTTCTTCATCTTCAAGGACACTCTCATGCGAAAGCTCCTGAGGTGTTGCTCGAGGAAAAGTTTACCAGCATTGCCTCCCTAAACTACAGACATTCGCACAGTCACTCTTCCTCCCACAGTTTCTCTCCCTCCCACCAGGAATGTCAGCAAGGGTGAGCGATAAGCAGACGGCTGGATACATCTGCTTTAGCTAGTGAAAGCAAGGGGAGGGGAACAGAGTTTGCAGGGTACATAGATCAGTTTGGTAATACTACAGGTGTTGAATACATAATTGAGAACGTAGCAGAATGCGAACCCGAGTCTGACAGACTGGTGCATTTTATTTGTTTTTTATGAGTTCATATTATGAGACACTTTGAACGTGTATGGTGGGAAGGCAAGATAGCAATATTTTAAATGCTTATAAATACAAATAGATAATACCAGCTGTGGTGAGTGATAATTTTGAATTGCATACGTGTCCTCTGCATTTTCAGTGAATTTTCTATATTTGTCAAGAAAAAGTCTTTCCATACAAGTACTACATTGAGTTACACAAGAAGAAGAAAAAAGATGGTGGCAAGCTAGAGACACCTTAATATTAGTGCTGCGGAAAGACTGCAAAAACTAACACAATTTCAGTCAGTATCGCCCGAATGGAGAAAACTGGAGAACTCGAGTGTAGTGAACTGGAGTGGAAGGAGTGGAAGGTGAGGTTGGGGGAGAAATGGAGAAACTCAGCCACCTTCCAGCCTGTGTCCCATCCCAAAGGTAGCAGGCAGCGGGGCAAGGATTAAAAACCCCATTCTGACATTGGTGTTGTGAAACGCCAGGTCCATAAATAATAAGACCTCAGTCCTTCGGGACTTCCTGCTGGAGCAGGACGTGGATCTGGTGTGCATGACCGAGACCTGAGTACGAGACAGGGAGATGGTTGCCCTCTCACAGTTCGCTCCTCCCGGGTTCTCGGTCCTTCACCAATCTCAGACTATGGGGCGGGGGGGGAGTGGCTTTGTTCATTCAGGAGGCTTACTCCTTCAGGGCACTCCCAGTGGTGAGGCTTTCAGGCACGAAGTGTGCCGGCTTTGTGTGGGAAGCCGGGGAGAGTTTGGCTGTCTGGCTGGTGTACCGTCCACCCAACGCGCCAGCCAACAGCCTGCCATCTCTGGTGGAGGCCATGTCGGGCTGGGCATTGGAGCACCCTAGGCTGTTAGTCTTGGGTGACTTCAATGTCCATGCCAATGATGTGGCTTCCTCACGGGCGGTGGACCTAGCATTGTCCATAGCGGTGCTGGGACTTTCCCACTCACTGAGCCGATCACACGCTTGATTTGAACTTCACCATGGGGGGTTACAGTGGACCAGATTACTGCTACGGCAGTTCCATGGTCAGACCACAATGCCCTGAGGGCCCGAGTGAACATGACACCCCAACCCTGTTTGGGCGGCGAGCGTATTTGGGCTTGCCCGTGGAGCCAAATGGACCCATTGCGGCTTCAGATGGCTTTCCGGGATCCATTGCCCCCTGGCAGCTCGTTAGATGACCTAGTCGAGGACTGGTATGGCCGACTCTCAGCGGCCATCAACGAGATCGCTCCCAGACGCCCTCTGCGCCCTCGTTCAAGGCTGGCTCCATGGTATACCCAGGAGCTGAGGCTGATGAAACGAAGGCTCAGACGGCTTGAGAGACAGTGGCGGCATGCTCGCGATGAGGCAGCAAGAGCATCCTATCGGACGTTTATGAGGTCGTATGAAATGGTGGTCAAGGCTATGAAGAGAGAGTTCTACACAGCCACGATTGCGTCTGCAAGCTCACGCCCGGCACAATTGTATAGAATGATTTGGTCTTTAACAACTCTGCCACAGGGCAGACAAAATACTAGGGAATTGGATATAGGCTGTGAGGCTTTTGCGAGCTATTTTTCAGACAAAGCCTTGTTGCACCGCCGCAACCTCCCAGCCACACTTGAGACAGTGAGTGAACTCGAGGCTCCATGCATATCTTCTGGTACCATTCTGGATTATTTCAATCCGCTCAGCCTAGAGGAAGTTGACAGACTGATCTCAACGGTACACCCAACCACATGCAGCCTTGATCCGTGCCCCTCCTGGCTACTTAAAGCTGGCCGCGAGGGGTTTTGAGGCACCCTCAGGGACATTATCAACAAGTCCCTTTCTGAGGGGCTGTTCCCAGGGGCTCTCAAGGAAGTGATAGTCCGCCCTCTCTTTAAAAAAATCTCTGGACCCGGCCGAATTGGCCAACTATCGGCTGGTCTCCAATGTACCCTATTTGGGCAAATTAATAGAAAGGGCGGTGGCGATACAGTTGCAGAACTTTCTGGATGACACTCTCATGCTGAATCCCTTCCAGTCCGGCTTCTGCCCGGGTCACGGGACAGAAACAGCACTGGTCGCCCTCAGAGACAATCTCCAGAGGTATGTGGATTGGGGCAGGATGGTGGTGCTGCTGTTGTTAGACATGTCAGCAGCGTTCGATGTGGTCAATCATCAGTTGCTCGCCCACTGCCTTGCCGATGTGGGGATTCGGGGGTTCCGGATCCGCTTCAAGGTGCTGGTTTTGACCTTTAAAGCCCTTTATGGTCAGGGGCCTGTCTACCTGAAGGACCACGTTTCCCTGCATGTTCCCCAGAGAGCACTGCGATCTGGTACACAAAACCGCCTGGCCCCCCCTGGACCTAGGAACACCAGGTTGGCGGCAACTAGGACCAAGGCGTTCTCCCTGGTGGCGCCAACACTCTGGAATGAGCTCCCCAGCAAGATCAGAGTCCTGCGGGACCTCCAGCAATTCTGCAGGGTTGTGAAAATGGAGCTTTTCCCACAGGCGTTTCAGGAGGAAAGACCCTATATCGGCTGTGCTGCACTTGCACTTTATTATATGACACCGCCACATTTAAATGGTTTTAACTGTATTTATTTAATTTGCAATCAGCTGTATTTTATATATGTACTTATGATGGTTTTATAATTGTTGTAAGCTGCCCTGAGCCGCTTCGGTGGGAGGGCAGGATAGAAATCTAACGAATAAATAAATAAATAAATCCTAAGAATCATGTACGGTTCACATAGGACTGGATGCAGAGAGTCCTTACAGTAATGCTAAAAGTCCTCTCTTTTGGCAATTTAGGCAGGAAAGGGAGATGGAATGCAGCCCACCTCCCCCTGCTGAGCATTTGGTAGGTAGAATTATAATGTTTTTGAAAGGGGAATTGTGTGTACAGTATCCATTCTCACTTGCAGTTCCCCATCCATGCACAGAGAGTGGTTTAAGTGTACATAGTGATTCTTGGCTGGTCAGGGCCTGGAGCTGTATAAAAAGTGTGCTAGGTATATCACGATCTCTGTGACATACTTTGCAGAACAAAGGTCCAGTGACAAGGGAGGTATTTTAAGGTTTTTAAAGATGGAGCATGTTTTATAAGCAGTTCTGCAGCATTTATGAATCACAGAAAAGCCTGTATAGCATGCTTGCTTTTTTACTATTTATAAATTGCTTCTCCACAAAATGCTTGAAGCAATGAATAACAGAAAATGTTTTTGTTAATCCTCACAGAGTAGTGCTATTTCACTGCAGTTTAGAACCTGGACCATTCTTATTAAGTTTTTCTCATATATTTTCTTATGTACATATCTAGGCATGTGTGAAAATCACAGATGGAATTCCATTTTCAATTGCATTTTCCCTGCCCCAAGCATTAAATTTACATAGGAAATCAATCTCCTACTCCAGTTGCAGCCTATTCTGTTTGCACTGCCATTCCTTCCACACTGTCAGTTGCTTGCTTCTTTTTAAAGCCCCCCTGTGTATCTTCATGCTTGCATTTTTATTTCATGTATGTGTTACAAAATCACTACTTGGAAGCTTGTGCAGATTTTCCATTCATCAACTTTCCATCTAATAGACACCTGTGCAAAACCCTGAAATTGTGGTCCCAGAAGACAAGGCTGGATATTTGATTCCCCATTCATATGGAACAGTACTGTTTAAAAATTGGCCCAAGATTTCTTCCCCCACCCTGTGAACAAGAAAAAAGGAGCTCTCCTAGACAGCTCAGGGGGGAGGAGGGGATAGTATGCCCCTCCCCTGCTCTATTCAGACCCCATTGCACAGATCTTCAGTGCTATAATGCTCCGATTCAGGATTAACTGCAGGTCCTCCTGCACATCTAGCCCCAAATACTCCAGTCCAGCATGGAAAGGGATGGTTAAGTCTCCCCCCCCACACACACACACAACAAAGAATTACATAGCCTACAGGAGACCTTAGCAGCCTGCTGGTAAGCCCACTCTAACACCTCACCTCCTATGGTACTATGTTGTTATCAAGCTCATTTGGGGAGACAGGGAGATGGTGACATGGCATGGGGAGAGGGGCTGAACTTCTTCCTCATGCTGTCCCAGTTACCAGATCATAAGGACTGAAAATTGTCCACACCATCCTTCAGAACCAATACTTACCTCCAACCCAGCTTTCACTTCAGGTGAGAAGGAAAGCTGAGCCCCCTGTTCTGTAAATCCTTGACTGTCCCCCCCCCAACTTCTTTTTAGCTGATTAATCATCAATCTTTTAAAGAATCATGTATTTAATAAATGTAATTGAAAAATTATATATTACCAAAACCTATATTTATGTGCCTGTTTTCTGGTAGTGAAAGAAGTTGTTTTTTGGATGTAATATTATTAGGAGGAAAGGGCCATTACTAATATTTTCTTATTGTACCACATTAGAATAGAAATAACCTCAAAATATAAAGTTTTGTTCAGTCACACAGTTGAGTCCAACTCTTTGCGACAGGATGTTTAAATGGGTTATTGACTCTCGTACCATTGAGCAAGTTCGTTGCTATAGATACCTTGGAGTTGTATTTCAGTCGTCCGGTCATATGAAAGGCCATGTTGATTACCTGTCAGCTAATGCAAAGAAAAGCGCTGGAGCTATTCAAAGGTTCTTCTGGTCCAAAGGAGGTCGTAACTTAGAAGCTGCCATTAAGTTATTCACTGTAAAGGTATTACCCCAATTATTATATGGAGCTCCTTTGTCTCTCCTGACAAACTTGACCTTACTTGAAAGAACACAATCGAAATTTTTAAGAGCTATATTTCAAGTTCCAACAAGCGTTTCAAATGCTGCAATCCGTTTAGAGGCTGGCCTGGTTATGGTCGAGGCAAGATTGTGGATTGCTGCATTTTACTATTGGTTAAAATTGATTTTTTTACCCATTGGCCTTTCCCATACTATGATGCAAGATAACTTTGTTCCTTCATGGCGGAAAAAGATAGAAGATAAACTGGTCTGTTATGGTTTTTCAAAACAGTTTATTCTGTCTTTGGGACACGATCGGGCTAGATCAGTTCTAAAACAAAGAATATTAGATGTTGAACGACAGATGGACGTGAGCAGGATTAGGAGCCCTGTATTTGATGTAAGTTCACTTAACAAGATAGCTGTGAGACCTTACATCAAATATTTAGATATCAGCAATCATAGAAGAATTTTTACCCTATTAAGATACAACGCCTTACCCTCAGCCATAATGGAGGCCAGATTTACTAGATCATTGAGGAAAAGTTGTATATGTGGGATGGGATCTGATGAAACATTGGAACATGTAATTTTCGATTGTCTTATATATCATAATATCAGGGAAGTTTTGATCAAGCCTATAGTTAACTCCTTTCCAGGTCGTAATAGAAGGATACTTTTGTCAATTATGCTGGCAGGAGATAATAAAAACCTGACTAGGATGGTTGCCAAATTTGGTTGGTTGGCATACCAAAGTACAGATAGGCCTAAACCTAACTTTTGATCATAATTTTGATTCTATTATATCTGTATTTTAAAGTTTTTAGATCCTTATTTATAATTTTAGATGCCATTATATTTTATAATTTTACTGCTCCCTTAACTGTATTTACTTGTCTTCTATTATACTGGTCTATGACCGTAATAAACTTGATTGATTGATGTTGAGCTTCAAGCCCACTTTCGTGCTCTCCTCTTTTACTCTTAGTAAGAGGCTCTTTAGGTCCTCTTCACTTTCTGCCATTAGAGTGGTAACGTCGGCATATCTGAGGTTGTTGATCTTTTCCCCAGCAATCTTAATTCCCACTTGTGATTCATCCAGGCCAGCATTTCGCATGATGTACTCTGCATAGAAATTAAATAAGCAAGGGGACAATATACATCCTTGTCGTACTCCTTTTCCTATGCTAAACCAATCGGTTGCTCCATATCCGGCTCTAACTGTCACTTCTTGACCCTTATACAGGTTTCTCAAGAGACATGTGAGGTGGTCTGGTACTCCCATCTCTTTAAGGACCTGCTATACTTTGTTGTGATCCACACAGTCAAAAGCTTTAGCATAGTCAATGAAGCAGAAGTAGATGTTTCCTCTATTACTTTGCATTGTTCATTCAGGGAAGCCTCCTTATCTCTTCTTGCTGTTCTCTGGAAATCTGCATTCAGTTGGGTAAGTCTTTCCTTTTCACCTTTGCCTTTTGAAAATATAAAGTACCACTAATTAAAACTAATCATCTAATATTTTTGTTTTGCTGATTCACTTAACTCAGATAAATCTTGTAGCTCTGCTTTGCCATGGAGCCAGTGAGGTGAGCTTGGACCAGCAGCTTACTTTGAGCCTCACCTACCTCACAGATAGTATGAGGGGAAGTATGCAGATTCGTATGAGGAGAAAATAGGTGGGAACTGTCAGACTCCAGGCCAAGTTAATTAAATTCATAAACACCCCCGGCACCCCAGCCAATCCAAATGGCATGACTAGGTACTCAAACTGTCCCAACAGGGTGCTAAAAGCAGTCTTATACTCATCCCTCTCCCTGATACATACTCTAAAATGTACCTATAAAGAAAACGGCAGTGGGCAGAGAGCCTTGGTGCTGGGACTCCTGCGTTTAGATCAATTTCAGTTAATTCTAGCTAATTCTAACCAGCTAAGAAATTACCTGGAGTACGCCACATATCTTCAACTATGCCAGTCGGGACAGTGGATGGCTGATCATATTGCACTTCGAGATACCGGAGTTACTTTTGCTCAAACAAACATCTACCTCCCTCCCTCCGGTGCAGCCTGATTCCAGCAACGCTGCTTGGAGGAGCCATGGTGCAGCGTCAGAGCTTCCCCGATAGTGTGGGAGTGGGCTGCGGGGCATCCTGGGCTCCGCCCGCTTTGATCGGCTGTGTGGTCACCATTCTGACGGGGCTTATATTCGGCTGCCGCTGCAGTGGTTGTTGCTGCTGTGACTGATCTGAGTGCTGCCGCCACCTGTGGAAATGGTCCAGATGGCAGGGCTGGGACTGGGGAACCGAGAGATGGTATTTGCCTTCTCCCAAGGTCCCCAGACTGGGCCTGAGCTGGAGGAGCAGCGGCAGAGTTTATGGCTTTAGCAGCATCCTGTTTCCTCTGGCTTGCCTACGGGGGCAGCAGCAGCAGAAACAGCGAGGACTTTCGGACAACGGACAACCCCCACAGAGCTCGAAACGGCTGGTCGGGAGAGCTTCAGAGAGGTGGGCGGAGGCCGGTATGCTGGTAGAGAGTGGGCCCAAGGGACAAAAACTGATACCTATAAACAGGATTATTGGGCCCAAGGAAGATCATTGGTCTGGACTCAGAGATTGGACTGCCACCTACTGATTGGCAGCTGGCAACAGATGCAACAGATGTAGGTGATGAATTAGAGAACGAATAGGTTAGATTTAATTAATGGGGCTAGGGTAGGGATGTATAAATTGATTGTGTACTGTATTAATAATTGCTATTCCCCAATTAATTAGTGACTAATTTGAGGAATTAATTACTTACATTGAATGCCTTATAGTGATGTTTGATTAATTAATTAGTTTGTGACTTAAATTTTACAAATTAATTAATAGGAGGTTATCTGGTGCTTAAAGTAAAATTGCTGTAGAAGGGTTTATTTATTTTATTTTTATTTATTTATCCTTGGATTTATATCCTGCCCTACCCCGAAGGCTCAGGGCGGCTAACAAGGGCACAATGTGCCAAGATTATAACAATAAAAACACATAGTATAAAACAGTAAAATACAATATCAGGTTTACAATACAAATTTAAACAAAAATGGGTAGATCTTAAACGCAACGGTAGCTTTCCCAAAATCTATCATCTGCTTTGTGCTAGGGGCGCCACGCCCCCCCCCCAGTGGGATCCAGACATTCGTGGTAATAGTACGACGGTGCATAGATGGCAAAGGTGGAATAATAGCCATTAGTTAGTTACTGGCTATCTGAAGGGGTTATTTAAGGTGGGGGGAGGGAAGGGAACAAAGAGGAAATAAAATAAACAAACAAATAAATAAATAGGCTTGATAGGCTACTGGATGAATTTAGAAGGGTGTCCAATAGAATTGATTGGAATATTGTAGGCTGCATCAAATTTGTACTTAATCTAGGAATTACTGAGAGCCAATGCTGCTGTGCATATGCTGGCACCCAATCATCAACAGCCATAAACTGGTCTGTGGCTTTGTGAAGACCATCAACAAATGGCAATGATTTTATTTATTTATTTATTTATTTACATGTTATTTCTATACCGCCCATGACCCCTAATGGGTCTCAGAGCGGTTTACATTAGACTACATCTGTAGTCGAATCCTAACTAGGGCCACAATTTGTGCGGGGAGGGGTTACCTAGCAGCACCCGGACGGCGGCTTTCTCTCCTTGGCAGCTCAGGCGCAGTCTCAGCGCTCCGGGCAATCGGCGACCATCGGTGGGCTTCTTGGTGGATCCTCCGTTGGCGCACACTGCTCTGGACTGCGGCTTTCTGGCTACTCGTCCCTTCGGGCTCCAGCCGCACCGCGTCGCCCCGCAGTTGCGTCATCCGACTCCGCCTTCATCCGATGTAGTTGTCGCCTCCACGGCTCGCCGGACACCGCCAATGTTCTTCCTCGCTGCCGCTTCTCTTGCTGCCGCCTCTCTCTCACATCTCCCGTCACCACCGCCATCAACCCTCCTGGCACGGAACCAGGAGGAGGGTGCCCCCTGCCTCTAAGGCAGGTACCCATTTCTCTACTTGTAGTTACTTTCGAGCCGATGGGTTGGCGGGAGCTAGGACTGAGGGCCGGTAGCTCACTCTGGCCGCAGTGGGGATTCAAACAGCCATTGTGGCTGTTCGCTATGAAGTTACTGGCAGGCGTTGAACTGCCTGCGCCACCGCTCCACTGGGACAGGGTATACCAGTGCTCTTGTGGAGGGGAAAGTACAACGGTGGGGCCACGCAGAAAATGAAGGGAAGGGGACAGAGTAATAGAGAAGCTCGGCTACCTGCCAGCCTGCACCCCATCCCAAAGGTGGCAGTCAGTGGGGCTAGGATTAACAACCTTTCTCCGACATTGGTGTTGTGTAACACTAGGTCCATAAATAATAAGACCACAGCCCTGTGGGACTTCTTGCTGGAGCAAAATGCGGACCTGGCTTGCATGACAGAGACCTGGGTGTGAGATGGGGAGACCATAGCGCTCTCCTAATTGGCTCCACCGGGGTTCTCCATCCTCCACCTTCAGGGCACTTCCGCCATTGAGGCTCACAGGCATAGAGTGTGCTGGCTTTGTGTGGGAAGCTGGGGAGAGTTTGGCTATTTGGTTAGTGTACCAACTGCCCAATGCACCGGCCGATGGCCTGTCATCCCTGGTTGAGGCCGTCTGGCTGGGCATTGAAGTACCCTAGACTGATAGTCCTGGGCAACTTCAATGTCCATGCCGATGATGCAGCCTCTTCACAGTGAGTGGATTTGGTGGCACTGGGACTCTCCCAATATGCAACAGCCCCCAATCACAGAGCCGGTCACATGCTTGATTTGATCTTCACGGCGGGGGTCACAGTGGACTGGATTACTGCTATGGCAGTTCCATGGTCAGACCACCATGCCCTGAAGGCCCACGTGAACATGGCACCCCGACCCTGTTTGGACAGTGTACAGGATTAAGCCCCTCACGCCAGTCCAGGGGTGAGAGGCAATCCTGTACTTTTGCAGTACATTAAACAACAAACCCAGAGGTAGGCTATACCCTCTCAGGTTTTCAGAACAATATGCCACCAGAACCTCTACAGATGTTCCCTCCAACCTGAGATTAGAGGTTCAAACTTTCAGTTGGTATCTGGAACTTAACACATTAGCAACTCTATTCAGAGCTGCACACTTTACGCTTAATAGTAGCTTGTGGTCAGCTTAGGCACAGGAGTTTAGACTTGGAACTCAGGTACAACATCAGAGACCATTTAGAAACAAGAATAATGTTTTATTCAGTACAGAGCTTAACACAGACTACCAGAGTTTACCAAAATAACAAGCCTAAGGCGATTTGCCTTAACTACACAGTAAAAGATACATATTTACCAAGTTCAGGAATATCCAAACAGTCCAAGGGATTTTGAAGGAAAAATCCATCTTTGCTCAACCATGTGGTCCAATTCACAAAGCCAGTCCTTTGTCCCTCAAGGGCTGCATTTCAGGTGCAATAAAACAAGCAGAGAGAGCCGGAGCAGAGAGCAAGCAAGAGCTAAGAGCCTCTCTCTCATTGGGATCAATCAATTATAGCCCAATTCTAGTCACAAATTAGATGTGGCTATTAGCCAATTGTGAGTGGGCATGGGTGTGCCCAATTGTTGGTTGTCATGGCTACGTGTGGGGATGGGCTAGAAGTTTGGGAACTCCTCCTGCAGTCAGGTGACCCAGCTTCTAGCTTCTCCATCACCTACGTGTCTTTTTGCATGTGAGGCAGAGCCAGGCACCATCAGGTCTGCCTCTTCCCTTAGAGGTGTGAAAGAATGTGTGGTTATATGGCATGGTTATAAAGTTTCTCTGGCCAAATGGTCAGCCATTTGGCCTGCGAGAGGAAATAAGACACAGCATGTTATCAGAATGTAATCACAGGAGAAGGCATGGATTATAGAAAGCAGAAAGCAAAATTTCTATACAGGCGGCGAGCACATTTTAGCTCACCCACAGAGCCAAATGGACCCTCAGCGGCTTCAGATGGCTCTACGGGATCCTATGCCCCCTGGCAGCTCGTTAGATGAGCTAGTCAAGGATTGGCATGGCCAACTTTTGGCTGCCATCGACAAGATCCCTCCCCGACGCCCTCTGCTCCCGCGCTCTGGTTTACTGAGGAGCTATGGCTGATGAAACGAGGGCTCAGGTGACTAGAGAGATGGTGGCAGTGTGCTCGTGATGAAGCAACAAGAGTATCCTATAGGACGTTTATGAGATCCTATGAGATGGTAGTCAAAGCCACGAAGAGAGAGTTCTATGCAGCTGCAGTTGCAGCTGCTAGCTCACGCCCAGCACAATTGTGTAGAACTATTTGGTCATTAACAGAGCTGCCACAGGGCAGACCAAATGCTAGGGAATATGAAATTGACAGTGAGGCTTTTGCGAGCTATTTTGCAGACAAAGTCCTGTTGCTCCGCCGTGATCTCCCCGCCACAGTTGAGACAGTGAGTGAACTCGAGGCCCCATGCACATCTTCTGGTTCTATTCTGGATTATTTCACTCCACTCAGCCTTGAGGAAGTCGACAGACTGCTCTCAATGGTACGCACAACCACGTGCAGCCTTGATCCATGCCCTCATGGCTTATAAAAGCTGGCCGCGAGGGGTTGCGAGGTGCCCTCAGGGATATTATCAATAAGTACATTGAGGGACTGTTCCTGGTGGCACTCAAGGAAGTGATGGTCCACCCTCTCTTGAAAAAAACATTCTTGGACCCGCCCAAATTGGCCAACTATCAGCCGGTCTCCATGCTAGACCCATTCCAGTCCAGCTTTTAGCCAGGCCATGGGACGGAGACACACTGGTCGCCCTCACAGACAACCTCTGGAGGCATCTGGATCAAGGCAGCACAGTGGTACTGTTGTTGTTGGACCTGTCAGTGGCGTTTGGCACAGTCAGTTACTGATCCACCGCCTTGCCAACACTGGAATCCAGGGGCTTGCCTTGTAATGGCTCATCTCCTTCCTCCAAGGTCAGGGACAAAGGGTGGCGTTAGGGGAACAGACATCCCAGAGGTACCCGCTGTTTTGTGGGGTTCCTCAAGGGGCAGTGTTATCCCCGATGTTATTTAACATCTACATGCACCCCCTTGCCCAGATTGCTCAGAGGCATAGGCTAGGGTGTCATCAATATGCAGACGACAACCAGCTATATCTGTTGTTTGGCAGTCAGTCCGACTCTAACCCAGATGATCTGGAGCGGGTGCTTCAGGATGTGGTGGGCTGGCTTAGACTGAGCCGATTGAAATTTAATCCAACGAAGACGGAGGTCCTGTGCCTGAGTCAGGTTGGGGGCAATGTTCCCTCTAAGCTGTGGAGTCTTGTGAGCAAAAATTCTACTTTGTGAGCTACTGGCATTAAAGTTGTGAGCAAGCTATTTGGCTACTGCATAAATCAGTTTGCTCTGGAGCCATCTTTCCTGAGCTAAGAGAAAAATGTGTGAGCTGGAGGCTAAAAAACTGTGAGCTAGCTCAC